>NW_026555441.1:0-73272 GCF_029017545.1 Prosopis cineraria
TGTTTCGTTGAAAAAGTATGCTTCACAAAAACAACTAATAGATATGATTGACTTTTGTCCGGATGCTTATACATGCGAATGAGCTTTGAGGGCAACTCTTTTTTCTTTTCTTCTCCTTCTTCTCCAAAACCAAGACAATGAGGAAAAAAAAGCATGTAAAAAGTGAAGTAATCTATAGATTAATGTCAAGATCCTCTCAATTTTCAAGTAGCAGCAGAGGGCCAATATGTGGAGAGGAGTGGAGTATTGGGCAACTTCGCTCCTTTTAGAGAAGGAAAAACAAGGAACTAAAGCATACTAAAAAACTTAATTAAGTTGATTACGATCACATAACAAACCTAATAAAATATTGATCCTATAAAGAAAATAAGGATACAAGTAATGGAATTGAAGCCTCAAAAAGAGTAAACGGATAAAGGCATTAAAGCTGGAGGATAATCCATGTTAAATGTGATTTCCAATGAGATAACTCAATTAACTGTGTGTGTATTTGGGGGAGTGTTCCTCCACACCCCCCCCCCCCAAAAAAAGCCATTTTCATGGCAGTAAACGCAGTTTTTTGGGGGGAGTTCCATGTATAAATATACAGTGCACTCCCAATATGGAGAAACCGTATGCATACTTTGTCATATCCGTATACAAATAATTGGGAATGGATAAATTGCAAGCAGTCACTTCCAGTTAGCTAACAAGGACGTCCTACACACAATATATTAGGTATTTGGCATAAATATCTGTGTGGTCTTTCTGTCAAATATGCAAGACGTAGAAACACAATGATACAGCTACAGTCTTCGGGTCACAACTAATAATGCTGTCATTCTTTCTGTTCGTAGTGATAGACGTTTCTTGAAATTAGGAAAATCAACCAGATGTTGTGGATCAATATTTTGTCGAATTAAGTATTTCTTTGGCTTGTTGCTTGCTACATTGACAAAATCAAAGCAGTTAGACTTGTGACTAAATCTAATAATTAATATTGAAAATTTAAATTTATACTGTCAACATTTAAAGTTACTTATTTCCGTGTAATGTTTTTATGGATATTTAAGTTCAAAAACCAAAGTTTCATATAATCAAAATAGAAATGAAGAATTGTGATTGATTACAAATAACATTTTGATTAGTTTTTTAACCCTTGTAAATTAAAAGTAAAACACTATCTGATATTGGCTGGAATCTAGTCAGTACGAGAACAAACACTTTTTTATGAAGTGTCTATCAACAGATGATATGAAAAGAAGTTACTTGTTAAATGCATTAGACACCACAACTAATGTAGAAAAATTGAACCTTAATTTTACATGCTAACATAAAGTAGCTTGTACAAAAAATGGAAGTCTTCATTTTGGCATGCTAACTGCTAAGCACATTGTAGGAGTTTGACTGTCCAACTTAAATTCTTGTTGACTTGAATAAACCAATTCATTATTCCCAAGTGTGTTTTTCTGTGTTTAAAACCCAAATGCATCCAGAATATATGATCTCATCATGATTGTCTTCTTGAAAAATTCTATATCCTGATGCAGTTGGTTACATGCCTAGCATCCAAATAGATCGGCAAATATTGTTCATTGTTTATTTTCTTCTGCATGTGTTCAATAGTACATGCCACCATAAGAGTATTTATGCTTAGCTAAATTTTATTTTGCCAACATGACATGTCCAATGGTCTATGTTCTCTGAACTCTGCCTTTGTTTTAATATTGTTAACTGGATGGGTTTTTGGATGCCATTGGTTTTCATATTTGTAAAATTAAAGACTGTACATATTATTTATTTCTACAGCCTCCCTCCCTCTTTATATTTTTATATTGTAACATAGATGTATTGATTTTTTTTCCCCCAAGATGCTCTTATCCAGCAATCATTATTGAATAATATGCAGGATGCTATGTCAAATATTTAGTCATCATTGATCTGTTTCTAAGAAGCTTCTGAACGCAAATAGTGATCTTATGCTAGATTTATACCAATGTGCAAATACATATTCTCAAAAGTGGTATTAACTCTATCTTTCTGCTTTTTTAAGGTGATAACCATAGTATAATGATATACTATCCCAGTTCAGCAGGTGGAGGTATGAAGGAATTGTTTAGGAAGGTGAGCTCTGGAATGATATTATAGGCTCCTTAATTTAGAAGGCTTATTGTTTTTGTAACATTGAAGGATGTGGAGAGCATCTAAATTCCCTAAGGTCATTGAAACTGTTGGTGTTGGGATGTTTTATCTGGATTCTGTAGTATGAATTATAAAAGCATTGTTTTCTATTTGTTCAAGTGCCTGTGAACTGAATACTTTTATTTTTAAGCACATATGTTAGGTAGGTATATATAGTTTTTTCGTCTTGAATGAATATATAAAATGTTGTAGACTTTTAGTTGGATTGTCAGCGACTATATATGTTTTTTGAGAGAAATGAATCAAAACCATTCCTCTGCTTTCTCCTAACAGCTTAAGTATTTGGAGGAGTTGGCTCGTTGACATGCCTTTTGGTACTTTCTGCATTTCCTGTCATTTTTCCTCAAGTCTTACGAGCAACTTTCTTTATTCAAATATACAATATTAGATTGGCAACCGATCCAGTGAATTCCATCCAGAGGTGAGAAGAGTGAGGCGTGAAGGCTCCTACATCTACGAGGAGTTTATGCCTACTGGAGGGACAGATGTTAAGGTTTGGCACCTTGAGGTTTATGTTGCTTTTTTCTGCCTAAAAAAGTTTATATCACTTATGTCATTTGGAATATTTTTTAATATTTATTTAGACATGATTTTAATTTTTAAATAATTATAGGTGTATACAGTAGGCCCAGAATATGCTCATGCTGAGGCAAGGAAATCTCCTGTTGTTGATGGTGTTGTTATGAGAAATCATGATGGGAAGGAAGTAAGTAGCATGCCAAATATTCTAGCCTCTTCTCCCTTGAATTTATTTATGACCTGCGTATTTTTATTTTTGCTTGGTCTTTGCTCCATTTGGTATTACTAGACAGTAATTATGTGGATTAGCTGTCAATGCTTAGTCCAGGGTCAGAATTATTCTGTAAGATGTCAGCTTGTCATTTACAGTCTTATCCTCATGGTTAATGTTTTGCAACTCTAAAGCATTTTGTTGAAAAAGTGTATATATATATACATATTTTGGGTTGGCTGACAGATAAAGAAAGCATATGCCATTCCATTCCAATGCAAGCATGGATTGGTGGCTTGAAATATAGATTGAAATTTCTTGTTGAAGCATGTCTGTAATTTTTTTTTGGCAGGTTAGGTATCCTGTATTATTGACACCTGCTGAAAAGCAAATGGCAAGAGAGGTTTGCGTTGCATTCCAGCAAGCGGTAAGTTGTGTGCATGTGGTGACTCCTTGTCATACAAAGATTCCTTATTTCTTCTTACATGTGATTACTACATAAATGTTTGTTTAAACTGACGTCTTCTTATCCTGTTAGATTTATTCTCTCTAGACTTTTAGATTGACTAGTAATCCTATAGTTAATTGAACTTCTGTTGAATCTTTCCAATGGTCATATAAATTTTTCTTTTTACCTGAAAGGAGGTTTTAGCCCAACTTCTGCGAGCTCTTTTATCATGCTCTTGCATTTTTGCCTTCTTACTGAATTTTCATCACTGGCTTAGATTACGTTCAAAATGTTTTTAGCTGTGACCTATCTATCTTAACAAGTCCTATCATGAAATATCTTATTTATTTAAAATGAACTAGTGATTATTGCAGTAGATTTAATTGGATGTGTTGTATCTTGGTAACCTATTCTTTCAGAGAATAATTCAGTTTGTATGTAATGTTGTTCAATTAAATCGGTCCCAACGAAGAATTATCATCATGATAGTTTTGTGTCTTATACTTCATGTCCGACCATAAGTTTTTCTTATTGCTTGCAGGTTTGTGGGTTTGATCTCTTGAGATGTGAGGGACGCTCATATGTATGTGATGTGAATGGATGGAGTTTTGTTAAGAACTCACACAAGTAACTTTCTGTAATTACATTGTTTTGAACTTTTGATATTGGAAGCATAGTTGAAAATACATTTATGGTGATTACCTTTGCTTCTATATAATTGAATATCTTGAGATTAAGTTATTTTCCCTGGAATTTTTATTTGTGGTTTTATTAGGAGAGTTTCTTTGCTGCTTGAAAATTTTAGTGTTTCATAAATGATGACTTTTTAACCATTTTAGTTAATATCTTTCGGGCCTTAAATTCTATGGACTTGCTATGTGATCCAATCTGGACCACTACTTATTCACTTTCTAGTAGTTGCCTTTATAACAAGTATGTGCACGGTCAATCTCTCGTCCAAAACCTTTGCAACTGATATGTCCAAAATTGAATAATATACTGAATTGGATGTTACCCAGCAGTTCATTTAGAATGCTTTCAGATGAATAATATTTTGATCAAGAGGACGCTTATGTATTGCAACCAAATGTTAAAGTACTGTGTATTTCAAAATTGAGGAAAGTAAAATGTTTTATCAATTCGAATTTTAAAGATCAATTACATCCAGTAAGTTCATGTGAAAAGAATGACCAAGAAGTTTAATAGGTAAATAGAATCATTGGTTCCTTTAGCTTATAGTTTTTCTATTTCAGCCAAATTTATGTATAGACGAAGTTGATGTGTTACTTTTAGCTTAAGCTACATGTTATCTACAGTATTTAGATGCCCCATTACAATATGACTGGAAAATAGTTATTCAAGCAAAAAAACATTCTTAATTTGTTAGCCTGCGTTGTGATAATAACAAATTTTAATCTTAAAAGAAGGAGAAAACTGTTTAAGACAGAAATTTGAAATCCTTAAATGTGTAATACTGTTAGGGAGAAAATTTGATGAAACAAATCCAATTTATGAGAAATTTTCAACTTGTTTGAAAAATACTCGCTATTTGCATATGTTCTAATGAATGCTTGCTTTCCCTCCTTTTACCTCGATGAATCTTACAATTTTGTTTCCATTGCTGCTATTGAAGGTACTATGATGATGCTGCATGTGTGCTGCGGAAGATTTTCCTAGATGCAAAAGCACCTCATCTTTCATCAGCAATTCCACCAACTTTGCCATGGAAACTGAATGAACCAGTTCAACCTTCTGAGGGATTAACTCGTCAGGGTAGTGGTATCATAGGAACTTTTGGACAATCAGAAGAACTGCGTTGTGTAATTGCTGTTATTCGTCAGTATGTTTCTTTTCCGTTTTTACCTTGGATTGGTTATATTAGTTAAATTCCATGCTCTTTATTGTTCACTTTTTTGTTTTGGCAGTGGTGATAGAACTGCTAAGCAGAAGGTGAAGCTGAAAGTTACCGAGGAAAAGCTGCTAAACATAATGTTGAAATACAATGGAGGACGACCTAGATCAGAGGTACCACTTTATTTTCTTCTGGTGTTTCCGTAATATTCTTAAGTGACTGGATTTATTGATGCTTCATTCTTGATCCAATATTCCATTATTTGCAGACAAAACTTAAAAGTGCAATCCAGCTGCAAGATCTGTTAGATGCCACTCGAATGCTAGTGCCTCGAACTAGGTATATGACCAAAATAAACTTCATTATTGAGTATGCTGCATTATTGTCACAATATATGACAACTTCTCACTTTCCATTCCACCTCTAAGCTCAACTAAATTTAAGAAGATTGCGGCATAAATTTTTACTCCTCAAGGTTCTTTGTTATTGCTGCTTTTACTCCTCTTAATCCTGTCCCTGAATAAGATGTTTTCCCCAACTTTCTATCATTTTTACGATTGATACTCTTAAAAAAATATCATCAGAAGATAATTAAAACAAGAAAAAACAGAAATTACAATTTTTCACTGCGGAATACCTTATATTCATATACTTTCAACTGTATTTATTGGCCCTTTTGACATGCTGACTGATCATATATATATATATATATATATATCTTATGCATGCCTTGTGAGTATTTCTTTACTTATTTCTGTTCCCTTGTCTATGGATATCTCATCCTTGTTTTCTTTTTAGTATTTTGCTTGAGAGATCTTGTATCTTATCAAATAATCAACGTTAAAGTTTGAAACTCTCGCTGATATATGCTTCTTTCATTTCTGTTTATAATTAATAGAAGCTGTTTCTCTTTTAATCAATCTATATTTTAATAAGCAAGAGTTTTGGATTAATCACAGTTATATGCATTTTATAGACCAGATCGTGAAAGTGATAGTGAGGCTGAAGATGTTGAACATGCTGAAAAGCTTCGCCAAGTTAAAGCAGTTCTTGAGGAGGTTATTAATTATCTTGACAGTGTTTTTTCCCAATGTTATTTTTTTTCCTATTACAAGCCTTGCTACGGGGCAAAAAATTCAGTCATCCTGCAAAATTGACTGCATTGATGTATCTCTTTGATTGACCTTGAATTTAAACTGTATGATGCCAAGATTACACATAAGCCTGGGTACCTAAGTCGCATAGGGAACCTTACTCCAAAAGTCAATTGTTGAGGTAGGAGAACCAACGCATTTGAATATCTCATTATGTATCCCATACGACTCAATGTGGGACCTAGTGTCTCATACTACCAAGTCTCTAATAATTGGCCCTCATGGAAAGCCAATGTATTGGCGGCTACATTCCATGGCACTTTACTCAGCTTCTTGCTGTTTAGAACCCTTCAAGTGTAGCCCTCTCTGGAACTGCCAACAACTTGGCTTTGATACCAATTGATGGATACCTAAGTGGGATGGGGAGCCCTACCAAAAGCTAGCCGTTAAGATGTGAGAACCAACCCACTTAAATACTATATTAAACATTCTATGCTACTCAATGTGGGACTTGGTGTCCTATACTACCAAGTCTCCATCACAAGATGGCATGCATATTGCTAATGCTAAGAGGAAGATACACTTCTACATATAATTTCCATATCCTGCATAACTGCAGTCCAGGTTCTCGCCTCTTGTTCAACGTTTAACTTTCTCTTATTTTCTCAATGATATCAGGGGGGACATTTCTCTGGCATATATAGGAAGGTTCAACTAAAGCCACTAAAGTGGATCAAAGTTTCAAAAAGCAATGGTGAAGGTGAAGAAGAACGACCTGTTGAAGCTTTAATGGTTCTTAAATATGGCGGTGTTCTTACACATGCTGGCAGAAAGCAGGTTCACTACAAAAATATCATTTTTTTTTTTTTGCTGAGTTTGAATTTGGCTATACTCCTATTGTTCCATTATTGTTGGGGTTAAACATGAATTTATGATGTTCAATGGCAATTGCTTTAATTATTATTTTCCCTTTGCAGGCTGAAGAACTGGGAAGATTTTTCCGGAATAATATGTATCCAGGTTATTTGAATCTCTTGCTTCATAGAATTCAATGATGCTATATGTGAAGAGAAGCCAATGTACTCCAAATTCTAATCACTAATGAAAAGCATTCACAATAACTAACTTTCTTAATTCAGTATCATAATAGAAGAATGATCACCGCCCCTTACTGCAGGGCTATATATAGACACCCAAAACAAACTTCAACCGAACTAAAACTTGGAACTCAACTGAACAACCAGTGGAATCATTGTATAATTCTGCTTGTCATAGCATATCCCTGGGCCTAAAAACCGTCAAGAAAATCCTAATCTACTGATTATAAACCATATATTGCCCCAAACTCCCGTGTACAAATCCTAGATCCAAAATTGCAGTTACTTCCTGCATTCTTTTTTCATCTCATACTGAATTACTTGTCAACCTAGTACTCCATTTCTTTTCAGGCCTATATTATTTTATTTCTTGGAACATCCTTCTCAGCAATGTATTTCTGGAGTTTATGCTTTTTTTTCTTGTAGCTATAAAAGTAAAAGTGCATAATTATGATATAATCAGCAGACTCTAGGCCATTCCATTGGTCATTTATACTTGTATTGTATGGATCGTTTTCTTTCAGAGAATTTTGGATTCAACATGCTAACTGGTTTAGGACTGGAGACACAATGGTCTTGAACTTGACTAATTTGTGTTACACACCTGTTATTGTCCCTTGTATCCTATTTTGAATGGCTATACTTGCCTTCCGTTAACTGTGTCGTTCTGCTATGATTGCATACCCCCTTCAAGCTGGTGAGTGGATGTTTTCCATTCCCACATTCATGACTGAGTCTTGAATGTTGAAACTAGACAATCCTTTAGTGAGTACATCTTCAAGCTGGTTAGTTGTATGTAGTTATGAATGAAGTACAAATTAGAGCACCAGCTAGTTTCTCTTTTATAAAGTGCTGGTTTACTTTAATACGTTTCATTTGAATGTGTTTCACTCTATTGTGGAAAATGTTGATAGCTGTGAAAAATCAGATTTTATTGCATTTATTTTTCTGATAAGGTCATGATTAGATGCTGACTGTATAGGGAATATTTTGCATTTATTGTAGATATCTCTTTTTCTTTGTAAATTCCCATACCATGTTCAAATGAAATATCAATGAAATCAATCATTCTTTTCCACAATGGCTGACTTGTTATAGTAAAGTTTCATTAGACTTTTCCACTTGATCTCCAAATCTTTGAAGATTATTTTTATCGATACTAGCTTATAGGTCCCCAGTATCATGGCTTTAAACTCAGCTTCCGCACTAGATCTAGCCACCCAAATTATTCAATGGTCTTGTTTAGGCTGCGTAATTCTTCCCTCTCCAATATGTGAACTCTTACAGCATCATACTCAATATTCAATACAAAGATAGCTATGGATTTGTTGGTTCTTCGCAAATTGGTTTGGAATAGCTGTATCTAATTGTGCTTCATCTTGGTGCTGTGGTAATGGTCGATTTCCTGCCATAAACCTTTCATTGCATTAGAATATTTAGTAATTCGTAATAGACATACTTCCCTGTTTAGTGTTGGAGAGATCTTGGTATTGATCTCAGATATTCGTGCTGTATCTTGCATTTTTGAGTAGGTTTCTTGAGAAGCATCCTGGATCTTCTGTGCCAATTTCAGAAATATACACAGAATTCAGGTGTCACAGAATTCCACAGCCGTGAAGTGATCATGGAATTTGCATCATCCCTGGCGTCAAAGTTTAGTTCACTGGTTTAGGATTCATACGAAGAAAATGAATCAATTTAAGAAAGTATGAACAGCTGTGACCTCTTCGAGTAATTCTTTCCACTCAACCTGTAGGTAGCCTAAATACTTAGCAATCATGGCAATACATAATTGGTAGCTTTGATCACAGACGATTCAGTGGTTTGGGTGGGCAGTAAACAACTCAAACATGGCAGGGGTATATAGAAAAGAGGCTAGCTACTTATTTTGGCTTGACCATGGTGGAGTGGTGGCATTATGCACACCCATGAGTAGGCATGTGAGATTCATTGCATAGAAAGATTATCAGAATAGGCTTTGTCACATGGGTTTACCTATCAAGCAAGTCTGAGATGGTTTCTTGGTGGTTCCGGTTTTAAGATGAAGGAATGAGAATCAAAATGGCAAAGGAAGCAGCCACAGACATATCTGGACTGGTGCAAAAAATGCAACCCAGATCTGGAACTGGATGAAAATGCCATGAAATATTGGCTAGATGAGAAAACAAGGTTATTGAGAACCAAGTCCTGATACCATAACAATGAATGTCAAAAAGAATTTTTTATGATAATTAGGCAATGAGTTTACAAGTGGTATTTATGCTGGAGTCAGACTGAATGGCAGGAGGCAAATAACCAAACTGATAATTGCAGATATTACTCAACCGACTAATTACAATAATATCTAACATTATTTTGTACGAAAAGGCCTTATCATCTTGTGTTCTTTTAAAAAAATGCAGGGGAAGGTACAGGTCTTCTTCGACTCCATAGTACATATCGTCATGATCTTAAGATTTACAGCTCTGATGAGGGTCGAGTGCAGGTATTGGAAAATCTGAATAAATGAAGACTTAAAAGAATCAGAATCTTAATTAAAGTTGTAGCAAATAAAAATGTGGGATTTTTAACAACTATGTCTACTAGACTTTAGTTAATTTCTCCTCTCCATTTGGTATAATTAGTCCTTTCTTGAAAAATGCTTTTGTTAACAGATGTCTGCAGCAGCATTTGCCAAAGGTTTACTTGACTTAGAAGGGCAGCTAACACCAATCCTGGTTTGTGTTCTTTTCCCGAAGATTTTGGCCTGTTCTTTGGGTTGGATTTTTTTTTCTTTTCTGACTGACATGTGTACCTATCTTAAAGGTCTCCCTTGTTAGCAAAGACTCCTCCATGTTGGATGGACTTGACAATGCGAGTATTGAAATGGAAGAAGCCAAGGTCAGTAACCTGTTTATAATTTTCGTTCTTTTATATTATAGGAATTTTAGTATCTAAAGTACCAAACTTTAATTAAAGTCCCTTTATCATATAAAAGAAAATTTTAGGATAAAGAGAACAAAACAACTATGTAAATTAATCCAACAAATTGGTTCTTTGCCTCAAGTTACTCAATAACATATTAACTTGAGAAGAACGGCCCCATCCACTGTCCAGAATGGCAAGTCCAAATTATTAATTATTATAACCCTGTTCTCCTATGCATAAAAGCTCTTTCTCTTGCTTTTAGGACACTGGTACAGTATTTTCTGTACTACTTATTTATTTTACTTTTATGTATTGGTTGGATTCTTTGTAGGCTCGGTTAAATGAGATTATTACCTGTAGTCCAAAGATGGCTCATAGCAATGGATCATCTGAATTTCCTTGGATGAAAGATGGAGTAGGGTTGCCGCCCAATGCATCAGAATTACTCGTCAAGCTGGTAATATTTTGGAATATAGAAATGCATTATAGTAGTTTAGACCTCTTGTTCTGAGAATCAGGGCAGACACAAAAATGCACTATCTGAATCAATGAATATACTCTAGTTCTTCCAGGTTCTGCCTTGTTAGGATTTTATTATTTAATTTGATTTTATCTTTATTATCAATAAATTAGAATGACACTCAAGTTACTCCTGCATTTCTTGGACTAGCTTCACAAGTTTATTTTCCAATTTATGGCAACATAATTACTTTGAGTTCAGGCATAAATCCCAGCGCATTTTATACTCTGGAGCATCAAAATGATTTGAATTACTGTTATTTACAGCTAGTTTTTATTTTTTGACAAGCTGGCGTTAACAGTAAATTGTATCAAAATTTAAGCTTAGTTGGAAAGGCTGCAGGATATTCTAAAAACTTTCGTGAAGCACTCCCTGTTTTAACCAACGTTAGACTCTCTAAAGTCCCCTTTCGCATACCAGCATAATGAATAGATGGATTACACCATTCCAAATGAAATGACAATAATGAGAATCAAGTAAAATGAGAACAAGAGAAACAAATGAAAATGGAATCACTTGAGGGAAACAAAAAAGAATTAACGAGCACAAGGAATAGAATGCAAAACAACCACTTTGAGGAACAGAAATTGATTTTATTTTATTTTTTTCAGTTACTGTAAATGGAATTTTCCCAAGAATTTTTATAGCATATGTTATTACAATATGGGAAATTAAATTTTTATTGAAAGTGAGGCAGATGAACGGGACAATTGAATCTGTTGGACAAGAGTGATAGATTGACTTTAACAATGGGATGTAGGATTAGAGCCTATTATCTTTCTAGATAACAACAGCAGCAACAACAACAAGCTTTATCCCACTAGATGGGGTTAGTTGTATGGATTGTACGACATCATTGTGATCTATCATATATCAAGCTTTTAGAAATATTATTTACTAAGAGATATCTTTCTAGATAACATTGTTTCTAAATTATTGCGTATAGGTTTTCACTGTTCATAGATGTTAATCTATTCTAGTGAATATTTCTAGAAACAGGGTAGGGACATGCATAACTTGTAATCATTATGATCATTCTTTTGTAATTCCCATGTATATCTTGTTCAGGTGAAATTAACTAAGAAGGTCACTGAACAAGTACGACTACTTGCCATGGATGAAGATGAGAAGCTTACAGAAACAAGCTCATATGACGTAATTCCTCCTTATGACCAAGCAAAGGCACTTGGCAAGACAAATATTGACATTGATCGCATAGCTGCTGGATTGCCCTGTGGAAGTGAGGGGTTCCTTCTGATGTATGCCCGCTGGAAAAAGCTTGAAAGAGACTTGTATAATGAACGCAAGGAGTATGTATTAGCTATATTTTTACTCAATTTTGTTCTCCTTCTACTTTATTTATTTATTTTTTTACTTATTATAGAGCTAAGATAAGGAGTGCTACTAATGCATTCAAAAATTTAAATGATAAGACCCCATCTCCTGTCACTATGAAAACTCACAAAAAGGAGATATAAAAAGAATGGCAAAGGGCAGAAAATATGGTACTATGGGTTTAGGAGAAAATCCTATGAGTAAAGACCAGCTGACACATCAGAGTAGGGGAGTAAAGCTAGTGTTTTGGCAGAGGCAATCTACTTTTTGGCTTTTTAAATCTATATGTTCGTGTAGAAGAAAAGTGTGGAGTATTTTGAATATTGAGAGTGGTAAGGAGAGCTCTGGCCTCTCGAATGCCAGGTTAGGGGTGGAGGAAGTCATCTTTCTTCATCATTTTATCTTCTGCTTAGTGTATGTTTGTAAGTGAGTGACTTATATTTTGTGATTGTTGTTTGGTGGAGTGTATTTTGTGCTGTTTCTGTTTCAGTACGTTGTAATTTTCAGTTCCTTATTTCGCTGTAATCCAACTTTGCTATTCGGTAATAGTAATTTTCAGTCCCCATTTTTGGTGTAGTTTCTGGTTTATGCTTGTTTAAAGCTTATTAGAATAGAGGGCTCCATCAAAATCACTTAAATGAACAGAAAATGTCACACTTGGAGTTTGTAAAATCTAGTTATTCGTAGGTTCAAAATTCATTACATACCCCTTGCTTTCATATGAACATCATTGTATCTTTCTTCAATGGAATTGTTCTCAAACTAAATATGTCTGCTACTGAATTCATTTCATAAAATAATTTTCCCTCATGTTATTATCTATACTTTGTTTTATTTTTTTTAAGAAGTTAAACTAGAAAAAACAAGTGTTATACTGTTCATTGATTAGGAGTTAAGTGTCATGAATTTCTATTAAATTCGTAATTAATATTTCATGATGATATTTTTCATTAATTTTTCCGAAAACATGAAGAGGAGATCATGCGCGTTACATTATTTTTATGGGTGCCACTGCACTTCTATAATTTTGTTTTCTGCTTGTGGAAAATGGATTTGCAGACACACTGATGTTGTGTTTTCTTGCAGCCGCTTTGATATCACTCAAATTCCTGATGTTTATGATTCATGCAAGTAAGTATCTCATAAAAGTTTAAGCTTTTATGCTGATATACTCTTTCCTAGCCCATAAGAAACAGGATTCTCTTAGAATTTTCTCATTGTCTGAATGTAATCTGAACCAAAAAAGCATTGCGATAATGTTTTAGGAAGTTATTAACAGGTTTTGATGCAAACTTAGATTTAATTTTAATTCTTAAAACCTCGTGATACTAATAAAAATGTGTATGAGCAGATAAGTTGACTGGAAATTTATCTTAAATCTGAGATTTTGGTTCTAAGATTAAATCGACTAGATACTAGAATAATGAAGGGGAAATGAACTATGCTCAAAGATACAGCTGACTTGATCTGAGATTTTTTTTTTCCTGTGGTCTCAGAATTGTTCTGACATTCAATCCACTAGATTTTCAAGTTAATTAGAATGAAACAAAAATGGATACAATGAAAGTAGAGGATAGAGAAGAGATCCTAGTTATCCTGATTTAAACTCCTGTCTGACATCCAGTTCTCTTGAACTTGGTGGGATTTTCACACCCTCAGAGTATAGGAGCAGCTTTAGCACTAAGGTTTCTAAGCTCAACTAGAACTTCACATCCAGTTCTCTTGAACTTGGTGGGATTTTCACACCAGAAAATCAGAGTATAAGAGCAGCTTTAGCACTAAGGCTTCTAAGCTCAACTAGAACTTCTGTTAAGGTTTTTCCACAGCTCATCCCCTAAATAACTAATGCACTCTTGGAAGGATTTTACAAATGAAATGATTGAAAGATATGTACTTGGAAACATTAGATGGTTTAATGATCGGGCAGGACTACCGTGAAATTTTCAAAGATAATTCATTTAGCTTCTGTATCTTCTTTATCGATGCCCTTCACCTTCAGATATAAAAACGTTAAGAATTTATCCATTGCATGTTTGAATTAGTCAATCATAGAAGAAAGATTATGTGCTTTATGCTTTGTTCTCCTGTCTCTTGCTCGTTGCAAGACACTAGCTGAGATGTATGGAGCATAGAGAGGCCATGGTATTGGTTGTGGCTTGATCAGATCATCTCTTCTTTCAGAGCACGGCATACTTTTGCTCAAGCTATCTTATCCCCATTATTGGCATTTACTGCAAGCATTGAATGCACTCGAAGCTTGTCAGAGAAGACAAAGTGGAATAAACTAAGGGAAAAGGACACTTAAGGGTTCAACACATACATTGACCTCTAAGAACCTTCAAAATCAAAATCCTTGGGACCATAGAAATAAGTAACCATTTGTCATCTTAATGTTCGGTGAAGGAATGAGCACAGTTTGGGGAAATATTCAATTATTCTATTTGTCTCTTACTGTCTATCACACTATGTACTGATTAAACTAATCCACAATTTTATGTGTTAGAAGATAAGTTTGGTGTTTTAAACTTCTCTAATTCTATATTTTTCTTCTACAAATCATAAGTTTGACTTACATTTATACTCTACAGGTATGATCTCTTGCACAATGCTCATCTTAATCTGGAAGGACTGGATGAGCTTTTCAAAGTCGCTCAGGTACACAAAAGTACATCATGATATCTCAATGCTTTCAAAGTGGATTTAGTGGATTGCAAATTTCTTCTCTTATTTGGAAAGTGAATGTCTGTTTATTTTTTCTACTGCACTCATATCCTTTCTAAAACAGAAGTACGTACTTCTTGCTCAACTTCCAAGTCTGAGCACCAATCTCTGCAAGTCCATTCCCCGCAAATTCTGAACTGTGTTTACAGCTAAATATTTATTTTAATTCTTTTCTTTGTTTTTATTTTTGGGGGGTGGGGGGCGTGCAACTAATCAAGCCATTTTTGAAAGTTGTCCCTTGCAGAAAGCGAACAGCTATAAAAAAATGGACGTTCACAAATTGTGTCGCTGATGGTGTTATTTTATTTGCAGGCACTCGCTGATGGTGTTATTCCAAATGAATATGGAATTAACCCAAAGCAGAAGTTAAAAATTGGCTCTAAGGTATGGCCATGCTGTAAGATACATCACAAATTGCCTCTTTACGTTATCAATATTTGATTCATTTTCTTATTCTGTCCTTGCATAAATTATGCTTTCGACTTTTATAATTGCGATGTCAATCCTCATTATTGATTCTGATTTGAGCCAATACTATGTTTTAACCCCAAAGAAGTACTTGTGAAATGTGAGGTCTGAAACTGTATGCGATGTAATGACCCGTATGTAGCATTTTGTCTTCAGTTTCATAACTGGATATTGCTTTGGTTATTGATACTCAATTAAATGCATTTCTCTATATGTTTATTTGTTACTGTACCCCCCCCCCCAAAAAAAAAAAACGGTGGGGGGGGGGTTAACCCTCATTTCTGTTGTTTTGGTTCAGATTGCACGTCGTTTACTGGGGAAAATTTTAATTGACTTGAGGAATACTCGTGAGGAAGCCATTAGTGTTGCCGAGTTAAAGAGTAACCAAGATCATGTTTCGTCGACCTTAAAAACAGAACAGGAAGATATGGAGTCCAATTCAAAACTTTCAAATAAAAATGATGAACCAAGAAGATCCAACACTTTTAGTGATATTTCTTTGGATCAAGATGATGATGATGATAAAGAGACAAAATATCGTTTAGATCCAAAGTGAGTATCAGAACACAATTTGATCTTCTGCATTACTATTATGTTGTGTTTTAACCATCTAATTTCCCATCAGGTATGCAAATGTGAAGACACCTGAGCGTCATGTGCGAACAAGACTGTACTTCACATCAGTGAGTGCTTTATTGCATTATTTTTGCTTCATGATGGCAGGGACTTTTACCCTGTATCTTCTATGGATAAGATTTCCAGTGTTTTGTACCATATGATTCATTTAAAACGGTGAAATGAATGTGCTTAGTTATGTTGCATGCCCCTTTTGTCCAAATTAATTTTCCATCGAAGAGAAATTTAATGTTCGAATTTTCTCAACATGAAAAGATTTCAATTATAAATTTCAATCAAAAAGTTGTTATTTTAGACAAGATTTATCCATGTTGCTTTTGTTTAATTTCACTTCCGTATTTTACGGTTCTAATAGATGCTAGAGATTTGTCAATGACCTTCTTGGTCTCTTAATTGTGCCATTGCCATTATTACTTGCTAGTCAAGTTTACTTTCTGTTATAAATTCAATATTTTGTTTTGATATTATAAAGTCAAATGATATTATATCTTGTATTGATTTCTTAAATGACATCCTATTAAAACATAAAGAAACAATGATACATCGGAACAAATTTTATATAATGAAATTATATGTAGAGCTCAACCGTTAATATCTCTGTAAATTCATGCATCCGAACTGACAATGATTGTATAATTTTCCCCCTATTTGAACAAAATTGTTCTATTCCGATTCATTTACTTTTTTCCACGATTATTTTTATTTGCAGGAATCACATATCCATTCTCTTATGAATGTAATTCGTTATTGTAATTTGGATGAATCTCTTCAAGATGAAGATAGTCTGGTTTGCTATAATGCGCTAGAGCGCCTGTATAAAACAAGGGAGCTTGACTATATGAGCTACATTGTGCTTAGAATGTTTGAGAATATAGAGGTGCGTCATTTTAGAAATTTTCCTGTCAGTATTTCTTATTTTTTACCGTTAGAATGAAAAAAGGGAGAATTATATTCAAGTTTCACTTAACATAATTAATTACTCTCGACTTCATTTACAGCTGAACTTATGAGAATGACAATGAACATGAGAGTAATTAATTGTGTTGAGTGAGACCTTAAAATAATTCTTCTAAAAAAAAAAGAGTTCCTCAATGCTCTACATTCTATTGCTTGATAATTTGAATCATTGTTGCCCCGTAATTCCAATGATGGTCATAACTGTCAAGGCTTAATTTGATGTGTTTGTTAGACGCAGACGTTGGTTGCATGTTTATGATTGTTATTTTATTCAACCTTTTAACTGCGAAACTGCAGGTGGCTTTAGACGATCCAAAAAGGTTCCGCATAGAGTTGACCTTTAGTCGTGGTGCTGATTTATCCCCCTTAGAGGTAAAGATCCTCAGTCAATATAGTTTACCAAAGACGAATGAATTATGAAGGAACGATTTAAGTTCCTTTGGTTTACTGTTTTACCTTTATTGTTTGCGCGGTATGCAATAGTGTTCATTAGGTTTCAGGATACTTGTGTTGTGGTGCCATTTGGCTGAAGCTTTTATGGGAGTATTTTGACCAGAAGCTTTTGACACTAGGATCACTTCTTATAAGCTTTTTACGAGAGAGAACAGTTATTTATCTCATTAATGTTTCGTGATGTGTGGAATATGCGAACTTGCGTTTGAAGAGAAGAGCTGATATAACAAAGGGTGTAATTTTGTGTTTGACAGAAGAATGATAGTGAGGCGGCTTCATTACATCAAGAGCACACCTTACCTATTATGGGTCCTGAAAGGCTGCAAGAAGTAGGATCGTTTCTGTCGTTAGAGAAAGTGGAGAAGATGATTCGTCCATTTGCTATGCCAGCAGAAGACTTTCCTCCCCCAGAAACACCTGCGCAATTCCCTACCTATTTTCCTAAGAGCGTCCTCGAGCGCCTGGTAAATTTCTGGCCTTTCCATAAGCATGCCAATTCTAATGGCAAGTAGCTGCTTAGATAATTTTTAAAGCCAACAGCCGCCCTGGAAAAAAAAAAAATTCCTTTTTTCTTTATATCTCTTCTAGTAATTTTAGAAAGTCTGAATATTAGCCCCTTTTCCCACGGCAAGGGTTGGGACGTTAATTTTGAAAAGAAATCATCATTGAAGAAAGGCGCATTGTATCATTGTACGGAAAGGAATTAATGTCAGCAAAAAAAATATTTTTCTCTATATGTTTCCTTAAATTAAATTTCAGTGCAATGCGAATCATGTGATTATATATTTTTCTTAATTCTTAATACTCCTCTCTTGTCGAACTTCAATTTTTTTATACTTATTTCTGCTGTTACTGCTTTGATGAGGAAATCAAATTATACACATTAACGTTATCAATCCTACTACGCTGTATTTTTCTCTACTATCGCCATGTTTATTTTCAAGCTGGGTCCAAAATTGCGTAATGCGTACTGATCATGCATAACTTGGAGGTCAATTATGTTATCCGCATTGGGATGTGGTTTCGATCATTTGTGTCATCACATCAGTCTTGATTCTTATATTTTAAGATGTCTTGAATTCGAAGGGAGAATATCTATGGAATATAGAATTGGGTACAAGTGAAAACAAGTAATTGTAATTTCACCAGCAATCAAGATCGTTCAGAGATTTGGTGGTGACTTTATGGATACGGATGAGGTGCAGTGGTTGAAAAATAAAAAATCCTCACCTTGAATTTTTATCTAATAACTAATAAAAAATAAGTGTATAAAAAGGTTTACAACCATGTTTTATCTAAAATTAAACTTTATAAAAAATATAATATTTTAATAAATCTATTAATCACTTATTTAGATAATATAGATTTTATCTAGATGCTTAATGTGATATTAATTTTTTTATTTTTTAATAAATTGATTATTCAAATATACCTTTATAACTAATATTAAAATTTTTTATTATCCTTATAAAATTTTAATTTTGGATAAATATAACATTAAAAATATACTATTCAAAAAAAATATTTTTTAAAAAAATCATAAGTTAAAAATTTTAAATATGAAGAAAAATCAAATTTGAATTACAAAGTATATTTGAATAGTGAATATTAAAAATTAATATTAAACTGAATCATTTAAATAAAATTTGAATTGTTTAAATTAGTAATTAATAAATTTATCAAAAATATCATATTTTTTATAAATTTTTATTTTGGATAAAACATGATTGTAAACATTTTTATACACCTATTTCTTATCCGTCATTGCATAAAAATTCAGGGTGAAGATTTTTTACTTTCCAACCACTGCATTATTTCCCACTACACCTGATATATCCATTATAGGAGCACCTTCCAATTTCATTCCTCGAGAATTCTGGATATTTGTTTCACTCTCCAACCCTTGCTTTAGCGGCCTTTTTCTCTTTTATAAAATGGAAAATAAAGTTAATAAAAGACGATAGGAATGTGCTTCCAAGTCATTGTGGTCGAATCAAAAGGTGTCGATCTTCTTGGCGTGTACGTATTAGCCCCCCAACAAATTGGACCCAAATCATATGTATATAATCCACATCAAACGCCTATATTGTTATCCATAAAAAAATTATTAATTATTTTTAAGAGTATCATATCAATTATATCCCGATTAAGAAATAATTCAAATGAAATAATAATTTATATTTATATTCTTTCAATACATATTGGGGTTGGTTTAAATTATTCCTACACGTGGCAGTGTGTGTGTGTGTGTGTGTGTGTGTGTGTGTGTGTTCCTATTCGTCCCGACCTTCGGCCCCTCCATACATTGTTAGTTGTTATTGACAAAATTCGAGAATATATCAAAAAGAAAAAAAATATTCCACTTGAATACTAATATTATCGCTTAGGGCCAATAAATTGCCTCAATAACTGCTGCCGTAACTAAGCTGCTATCAGAATAATTCCTCTCATTTATATTAAAATTTGATAATATCTGCTATTTTTAAGGAACTATTAGGCATGTCTGTAGGTTAAATGACGTCACGCAGTAATTAAATAAAATATCTTTTCACATTGGGCACAAATTTTCTCAACTATACTGTCCATATACCTTGGGGGAAAAATAAACGCAGTTATATAGGTTTTAACCGTCACAGCAATCTGCGACTGGGCATATTTTTCTTAGAGATACAGGAACTATACAATGTCAAAAAGAAACGAGTAAATTGATTAGGTTGAGCTTTGTAAGAGAAACATGAAAATTGATTCGGTACACGGAAGGATAATAATATCGTAAAACTAAATAAGAGAATCACTATTGATTTGTGCTTTAATTTGTTTTTTGTGAAAGAAAAAGGTGCCAATAAGGACCAAAAGAATGCAACTTTAGTGTTATGCATATTTCAAACAAACACTTTCGGGTTTTACAATCAAATTGATAACATCTGTGTTGACTTCGTGCATCCTTGCATTATACGTACCATTTTTGGTGCGAATTTGTCATCTTTTTTCCAGCTAATTTATTATTTTACTATTTTTTATCTTGAAAGAGAGAAAACAATTTATTTATCTATTTATTTATTATCAAATATTTATTTTAACTAAGTAAAAATATGTCCACTCCATCTTGTAGCAAAGAAAATAAAACAATCAACCATCGGGGATATGGTGCAGTTTAGCTGAGAGAAGAGTATTAGCAATTGCTAGAGCCACTTCAATCGAAACAAAATAATAAAATATTTACAACGTTATTATAATTAGGAACATCAGTGTAGATTCTTTTTAATATATTAAAATGAACGATTTTTGGGTGTAAGCAATATATATGTATAGGAGCAAGAAAATGCACCAATAAATTAATTGATAATCAAAGCGGCAATTATTAAAACTCAAGAGTCGATGCCTAAACAGTCTTTCAAGGATCAAAATTGCATTGGTAATCCATGACCGCCTAATAAAATTCGTGTCCCTTATTTATGGAAAAGGGCGTTAACCTCGTCATTTTCTTGTAAAATAATTTTCAAATTAACCTCAAATAATAATGAAATGAAGAGGGAGAGAAGAGAAGGAAAAGATCAGGTCCATGAATATTGTCCCGTTGCGTTACACCACTAATATATTGAAACCTTTTTTTCTTACAAGCATAAATAACCTAATTCTATCCATTTATGAAAGGTGTATTTAGATTTTAGAGTAAGTTTGAAACGAATAAATATGGTATTGTGTAATGTGTATATGAAGCCTCCATGCTGCATCAAGGATTAAGAATACACCTATTTGGAATGTCCCAAAAGAATCGTTGTGATAGCTTATTAAGGATTTGAATGAATATGTATTTTTTACTGAGATATACAATGATTTATACGTAAGTACAAGTTAGGTGCAATGAGGCAAGAGAGTTGAACCACATCTTCTTTGGAAGGAGACACCCCATCCACCTTGATTGTATAGATATTTAATGGAAGCAAAATTTCTAAAGATGATATCATGAATTTTCATGAATATATGTATACACACATACATATATTATTTTTTATAAAATATAAAATTGTCTCTCTCTTTCTAATTGAAAAGTGAACTTCATGAAATTTTACATATTCTTAATTTTAGATGATTCATTCTTATAATAGATAACAGGTGTGGACCTTTTAACCTTTTTTTGGTAGTTGTTTAATTCTTTATTATTAACAATTATCAAATAATAACTGATTTTCATTAAATACCATATGTAGTTGAAGATTAACAGAGAAAATTAATATTTTTATAAGGACACCAACTAATTAAAGTTGGCATGGTAAAAACTCTTGTTATATAAGCAAGTGATTAAGGTTTCGAACATCAACTATTGTATATGTGATAGTTTAGTTAAAAAAAGGGAACGCACCTGAAAAAAAAAAAGAAAATAAAAAAACACACATACCTATTAGGAATTGTTAAAAAGGAAAAAGAAATAAAAATAAGCGAGGATCAATTAATCCAACAAATGTGTTTTTGGGACTTTTTTTTTTTTTAAGACAGAATTACTTGTTTCTCCTACTTCCGACCGTCCAGCTTCTCAATAGTGAATACCTTCCTTAATCCTTACTTCTACTGGACACACCAATCATGTATGTATGTACGTTGAGATAGACATCTATTATATATTATCTATTAATATTTATTTTATTAAAATTAAAAAAAAATTATATTCATTGAATATTATTAGAATATTTATTAGTTATTATTAAAATATTTTTATATTGTAAATTCTTTATGTCAGTAAAACAGAGCACTTTTCCCATTTGTTTTCATTTCTCTCTGAACTTCATTCAATCTATAACATTTTTTTGGGGTTATATTATTTTTCTATGTTTTGTGTATTACTTATAAAATTTCTTAATGAAGTATGTCTAATTCATTCAGTTAGTATATAATACTATATATTTTAGCCTACAAAATTGTAGCATCATAATGGGCAACAGAGCAACGGCTCTGGATTGGTCGTTTTCTTAATGATTTTGTCTTATTTTCCCCCCTAAGAGGCGTGACTCTGGAGATAAATATATTTATAGCTTCAGCAAAAATAAATAAATAAATAAAATTATCTGTGTTGCTGCCAGATAATGTACGGTAGCATGGCGAATTTTATCCGTACACTTAAAATATTAGTGCCACCTGAGGTCCTTGCCTCCTAGGGAGTTGGCACAACACATGCAAAATGTTCCACCGATCTTTTTTATAAATTATTTTTATTAATTTTATTAATATTAATGTAAAAAATATAAAAAATAAAAGTGTATAAAATTTTATATATATTCTTATATAATAAATTTAAAAAATAATGTTATGTTATTTTTTTTATAAAGGATAATTTTAAAATATTTTTTAAATATTATCTAAGAAGATGTGTCGTGATTTATAAATCAAACCAAATGAATTTTTTAAAAAGTATCTTATAAATAGGATTGGGGGGAGTAATATATATCCCATCCTTTCAATGATATAATGCCTAGTTTGGTACTTTGTAATTGGGATTAGAGAAGTGAAGGTAGGAGTCTTATTATGACATTTACTTGTTTGGTATGTAGGAATTGAGTTTTTCAAGGGACCTAATTTTATAAAAAAAAATTATGAAACTCAATTCCATCATGCATCCATAAGAATTCGATTTCACCATTCTTACTTGTATAAAATTTTTATCTCACTTTATCATTATAACAAACATTTTTTTTATTTCACTTTTGCTTTCACTTCTATTTTTATTTTCACTTTCACTTCCACTAAAAACTCTTTTCTTATATCAAATTTTTTAAAAAATTGAATGTTTAAAATTGTAAAACATTTTTAATATTTTCAAGTGTAATTAATGTGCTTTTTTAAAAAATGCATATAATAAATATATCATTTTATATTTATTTTAAAGTGAAACATTATATTAAATAAGAACAAATAAAAAGATGATGTTAGTTTAAAAATAAATAATTAATTTATTAGAATACAAGATTTGATTAAAAGTATCTTATATTTTTAATAGAGAGAGTCCTAATTTGAAGATGCCTTTCATGCATCAACATTATATATAATAAAATTTGAATTAAATTAAAATATATTTATAAATGCATATAATTCAATTATATATAATTAATATTTTATAAATTGTGTAGTTTATCACGTGTTTTTTATATATTAATTATATTTTTTTAAAGTATATGCTTTAAATTTATTTACTTAATCTTTCACTAAAAAATTATATTATATTTTAGTATAATTTTAAACACTTATTGACTCAAATAAAACTATATTTATACTCCACCCAGTCCTGAATAGGATGTCAACTGCCAAGTTTAAAAGATTTTGCAGTCCTTGATGTGTGATGAAGTTATAGTAATCACTTTTTTTTTTTAATTTTACCCCTTATTTATTTAGTGTCATTTGAATTATTAAATATTGATTTATTATAGTTATTAATTATAAAGAAGAGTAGAATTAGAAAGTTTTATATATTTTTTAAAATTATACTCCCACCCATCTTTATTGTATGATATTTTTAACTATTTCATACATCTTAAAAAAATATATTTTATAAAATATATTTTTATTTTTACTATTGACTCTAAATAATGATATAACTATGTTAAATGCCTTTGTGATGATCAAAAAATGGTAAAATTTAAAAAAAAGTTTAATTATTATAAAATATCTTGCATGTTAAATAAATAAAAATTACTTCTAAAATGTGTCCTATAAATAAGACCATAAGGAGTAACTAACATTTTTAATAAATGTGAAGTTGACTAACTTTTACTTTCTTTTATTCTCTTTCTAGGCTAAAATTGTGGACATTGATAACTAATGCACAATTAAAAAACAGTTAAAATCTTAATTCTCAAGAAAATTTACATTTTTTTCAATTTTATTATTATTAAATACTTTATATAAGTGTTTTGATAATGATAATTAATATTTTAATGTATCATTTAAAAATAATAATAAATAAAATATGAATATAGTTGAAAAACAATTATAAAATTCCTTCAATATCTCATATTTTGGATCAAATAAGATTTTTAAAAGATATATTTTATATTGTGATAAAGTATTTGTAAGGTCTCCTTTACTAAATTACAATTAACTCCATTATTGAGGTACACAGATTACTAAGTTTGTACATGCATAAATGGGAGCAACTCCCAAAACATTACCTTGAGATCCCTAAAATTCAATATCCTAATTTCTCAAACATTTGATATATTCAAATCAAATCAGAGTCTTAAAACAATGCGGAAGCTTAAAAATTATTTAGAACCCAAAACATTGAATTTCAAAACTTAAAACTATATTTTATGTAGAAAATGTGACATGTGCCACGGTTAAAGACATATGCACCATGACTTACCCCTCTTCGTGCTATACGATACGGCGTGAGACACCATGAGCTGCAGCGCATTGTCCAATTGATATGGTTTTGGTGTCTATATAGACCTTTCTCCTAACTCTAGCTAATGGCACAAGTTTCACACTTAAATTCATTTTTTACAAAAAAGTTAGACACTAAAACCCATTTTATCACTTTTTCACATAAAAACACACAACATTAGTGTCCCAACTCAATTACAAGTACCAAAAGCCTACACCAACTCTCCAACCACACTTAATGAATCCTAGTGAACTTGTGTAGCACACTACACTCAACCAAATACACATATAACCTAAAATCATCACTTAACCTCAAATTTCATAAAACACAAGGCGGAGGAAAACTTTGCACAAAACAATCAATTTCATTTTCAATAATTTAAAATACATATATTCCTACTTGTATAAATATTTTGACCCTATCTCAAGGTTTACAACTAAAACTCACTAAGTTGGAGTACAAAATATGCAAGTTATATGTTATAATAATGCAAATAGTATAAAAATAATCACATAAAACCTAGTTAGCAATTGAATCAACATTTATACACATAAAATGACAAGGAGAGGCATGTAAAAAGATTACTCTACAAATCCTAGCCTCTATGCATTTTTCCTAACTTGAATTCAATGAGTTAGACCTTGAAAATATTGAGAATTGAGGGGTGAGTACAACCACTTAAAAACTAAGTTTCACTTAATCTATACAGTTACATATTAGTTGTAAACAGATGCAAAATAGGCAGGAACACACAATTACATCATCTATGATAGACTTGGCCATGATTCACAATACGAACAACTATGTGAATAGGCCCAAAGCATGCGCACGCATGCACACACATCTACATAATGTTAATGCACATCATGAGGGTTGCAATAATACCAACTATACACCTCAAACATATACTGGATTATAATAGTAACAACTATATGATTGGATTTAAATGCATGATCAAATGCTAACATTATACCCTCATATTACCTTCGACATGAAACCGGTGGCTATTTAGTGGTTGTATCTTTCACAAAATAACTTAGCTTTCTAATTGTGAGGAGCTATCGAGTCAAGGTTAACTCACTTATATAATTTGGTTCTCTCAATATTAACAACCATGGAGTGTCATAACCTTAATCTAGCCTCCTCGTGAACTGGTAGAGATTAGTTAAGTTTGATTCCCTCGTAAAACAAATGAGACAATCACAAATCAACTATGGGACAAGGGTTACCTCCCAATTCTAACGGTCAGTGCCAAGGCAAGTTTTCAATATCAATAGTTATTACTAATACCACGTGGATTTAATTAATTATTCTTCTCTCTAGGTGAACTCTCGCCAATGATTATGCTTTGCACATTATCACATATTTATGTAATTTAGTCACCAATCATATCATAACACATTTCATTTTCTCACTCGATTATACTCCACATACTAGACAGCACTTATAGTACATTTTTATCATTTTCACAATGGCATATTATAAACTATCATCATTAAAACACATATATGCCTTATGCAAATGGTTTTGTATATTTCAAAAGAATTTCACATACAATCCATCACTTGCCAAAATTTCATCTATCACTTTCTAATGCCAAACAAGTTTCAAAGCATCAATTTCAACAACAATTGAATTAACATACAATTATATAAAATAGATTTGTCTTGATTACCTCAAATCTTTAAAAGATCAAAGGTTTACCCCTCACATAATTCACTTCCAAAGCTTCTCTCAGGTTTTGAATGGTGCTAAAAATGAATTCTCTACAATTATATAATAATGATATCATCATTATTCCATGTGTAGCAAATTCCAATACCATAACTTCACATTCCCTACTTAGTCAATCTTAAAATTTACTACTCATTTATACTCAATGGGTTCACTAAGTTTCATTGACCCACATTATTATTATTGAGTCTTTAACCACCATTAATGAGCCGCCAACACTCCCAACAACTATATTAATTGCAAAAATTTGTATAAAAATAACTCACCCCAACTAACTTTTGATAAAATCATTAATTTGAACTAACTCAAATCACTCCCATTGTATCCATTTTAACTAATGGGTTCGAACCCACTTCTATGGACTGAAAATCAATCTCTTAACTTAAACCCTAATATAAATCTTAACAAATGTGGAGGAAAGTGAGAGATTAATGAATATGATACTTACCTTTGGTGTTTGTAATTTCTAAAATACTCTCAATGTCGTCTAAAGGTAAACCTTAGCAGAGCTCAGGTCGCTAGTTCTCGATTTCTATCTCATTTTCTCTAATTTTTGACTTGATTTGTGATTGATATTCTACAAAAATTGGCAATATGCTGTGGCAGACGATGTACACATTACGGTGCATGACACAAAGAGGCCCAATGCATGTAAATCTGCCTTTGTGTGCTATGGCGGATTATCCACATGCCACGGTATATGGAACAAATGACTTCTCCTTACTTTTTCTTCTTTTTTTCTTACCCAAGTGGCTCACCATTAATCCGCACCCGTATTATGGGTTGAAAACAAAGCCAAGTCCATTAATCAAGCCCCTCTGGCCACATACCTCATCAATTCACTAATCGTTCTAATTAAATTAATTAACTATGATTAAATTTCTCGGATGTTACAGTATTTAGTATAGGAAGGTGTATAGAATAAGTAGCTAGATTTAATACTCGTGTGATGCACAAGAATGTTTTAGTATATAAAAGAAAAAAAAAAAGTCATAAAAATTAAAAATGATTTTAGATTATTTATAATTTAAAGTAGAATATGTCGTCCTCCCTCTATTTTATCTTAATTGTATATACTTCTTTTCTATTTTTAAAATATATGCAAACTTTTTTTAAAATTAATAGATACAAATACAATCATTCCCTATATTTTTAATTTTTATTTTTCATCCATCAAGTTGACAATTAAGTGACATATATTGAATTAAAATAACTTTTTTAAACATAAATATTATCTAAAAATCATTCATGTTACTCTAAAACATTTAAATGATGTATGCTTTTAAATTTAATAATTATAAAACTTATTTATTTTTTATTTTAAAAATTTAAATATATAAATTTGCTAACATAATATTTCAAATATATATGTAAAAAAACTTAATATAATATGAATTTTTTTGGTTAATTAACGGAATATGAATTTAATATAATAAGAAATAGATTAGTCAACATAATGTATGCTTATTTTTATTTAAAATTTAGTATAATTTATTGTCTTATACATATAAAATTTAAAAGTAATAAATTATTTTATTTATAACTTGTTATTTTGATCAAATTAAATTTTAAAATAAAACTCATCAGACTATCTATGTACTTTTTATACTTTTTCTAAATATTGTTTTTTAATTTTATTGCACATATAACACCTATATATTATTTTTACAAAGAATCGTACATCATTTACTAATTTTTACCATGAATGTTACATGGTTTTTTAAAAAATAAAAATCTGATTTTTTTTACATCTTATCTACATTTTTGATATTTATAAATGAAAATATATATAAAAACAATTTTCATGTGAAAATAAATCTTATTAATTAAATTATGAGTTTTACATTTATCTCACATTTTTTTCTAATAATATGTCCCACACCCACTTTTCTTTACTAGGTTTCAGGTACGCTCACTTTTCTTTAAAATTTAATGAACAATTTCTACTTCATCCTCCTCTATTTTATTTTAATTTTAAATATTTTTATTCTATTTTAAAAAATTGATTAAATTATTTATTTAATACATTAACTATATACAAGTTTTCATTTTATTTTTTTATTAAGAAAATTTTTAAAATTTATGAATTTCATCTAAAAATTTAATAAGCTTTTTAACTTTGTCTTTATTAAATATACATAATTGACAACTTATTTTTTATTTCTAAAACTCAATAGAGATTAAAATAAAAAATTTATGATAAAAATTTAAAAATATAATTTATAAATAGAATTAAAAAATCTTCTTTCTACTCTATAAATAGGACCAAAGAGAGTGAGTATTATTTAAAAATTATTCAAGTTACACTCAAAACACTATACATATAAGAGGAAGTATATGTTATTTATCAATATTTTTATCCTGTATAAATAAATTTTATTAATTAAGTTATGGGTCTAGTATTAATTTTACTTTTTTAACATGGTACGTCGAATACTCATTTCTTTATTTTTTAATGGATCCTATATTTATATTTTTTTAATAAAATATCTATCAACTATTCTTTTAAGTCAAATTTAAACAAATATTAAAAAATAGCAAAGCACAACATTGAAGGTCTATAATATTTTGATGTGCTTTACTACATGTATATATGTATATATATATTTATATTTCTCTTGATGATTAATTTAACGAAAACAAACAGATCGTACCATACCAGTACGAATGATCTGACTGAGCAGAAAGCTCCCCATAAGCTGCCACATCCGGATTTACGACAAACAGAAGGAAGCCTCAGCCATCTTGCCAGAACCTTCGGCCTTCCCGTGTGATTTTCTTTATAAATAATCTCCATCAAATTTATCAATATCAATATAATAAAAAATAAAAAATAAATAAAATTTTAAATACAATATTAAATTAAAAAGAAAAAATAAATAAATAATGTAATATTATTTTTTTTACTTTTTTTACTTCTTAAAAGGTAGTTTACAAATTTCAATTTAAAATAAAATAATTCTATCAATTAATAATTCATAAAATAAATTAAATTATATTTTTAGAAGGTAAGTAATATATAAAACTAGAGGAGTACAGTTTAAGAATGGAAATCCACTCTTTTTCTTGAAAAAAAAAAAGCATACTTATTTTTAATAATCTCTTCAAGCTTTATTTTAATTTTCAATTTTTATATTCCTTGTAATTTAACGTGGATTTAAAAAATAAACATCACACAATTGTAGTGGAACTATAAAAATTAAAAGTGCTGAAAAAGATTACAGAAATTAAAAATAAAACACAGATGAATAATTGTGTTTTTCTAAAAAAAAACAAAAATGATTGTTGTTATATTATTATTATATAATATAATTTAGGAAGAATTACAATTAAATGCCGTCAATACTCAATACAATTTAGCTCATTGTTAATGAATGTTGCGATAATTTTTTTTTTTTTGTGTAAACTTAAAGGTAATTCTCCCAGCAATTTACTGTAATATTTGTTCTAAATTTCCTGGTATATATGCACACACGGGATTACGGATTACGTGCACTATATTTTACGGCCAAGTCAGTTATACATGACTGGAAAAGAAAGCTTTTGAGAACCTGGAAGCGAGAAGAGACGAAGGAGAGACAAAGAGGGAGGATCGTTTAGCGCTTTTATTTTATCAGTGTATTTTGATTGTCATATAAATTGAATTTGTTTGCCATTGTAGAGTACCTAAACGCAGACACTCGGTTCTTGTTGAGATGGCTGACAAAGACGAAGCCTTGAAGGCGGTGCTGAAGGAAGCTGTGGACTTGGTACAGAAAAACAGAGCAATTCACTTCTCTGTCTTTCCCCATATTTTTGTAAATCGCTTCTAGAAATGTTTGATGCTTGTTTTTATTTTTGTGCTTGTGTCATGCTTGTGCTTTCTGGTGAGGCTCTTGGGTTTTATTTTGTTGTTCTTGGCGTTGGGATTTTCAAGCTCTGTTCCCTCTGTGTTCTGAGGCTCTGCTTCCGAGATTTTCATTGGCTGGGATTTCGTTGCAGGAAAACGGACCGCTTGAGGAGGTTTTTCTGACGTTGAGATGTGATCGAAATGGGCTTACAACGGCAGCTTCTCAAGAGAGGTTGGCCATTTTTGGACACAACAAACTTGAGGAGAAGCAGGTCTTAAATTTTCTCCTTAATTTATTGTCTCTTTTTTTCTCTTTATTTCTTTGTGCTACCAGTTCTTGTCAGCGGGAGAATTTTGACGTCAAGGAACGATTTTTCTTCTTTCTCGATTCTTGATGAACAAAGATTGATTCTTTGTCACTTGTCAGTGAACTCCGAGAGAGCCGAGTCTAGCTAGAAATGGAGTCTGTGCCCAAATTCCTGTTATTTTTGTTTCTGGGTTTTATATTTTTTGGATTTTGCAGGAAAGCAAGGTTCTGAAATTCTTAGGATTCATGTGGAATCCTCTCTCGTGGGTCATGGAAGCTGCGGCAATCATGGCCATTGCGTTGGCCAACGGAGGAGTAAGCTCCTTCTCCCTCAGTTTCTTATTCTTTTTGTGAAGGAAATTGTTGTCAACATTTTATATTCAAGTACTTCTAGAAGAGTCTTCAGACATGGTTGAATGTGTTTCACAATTCCTGATTGTGACTCAGGGGAAGCCTCCCGATTGGCAAGACTTCGTCGGAATCATCACACTCTTACTAATCAATTCGACAATAAGTTTCATAGAGGAGAACAATGCAGGTAATGCCGCTGCAGCTCTTATGGCTCGGCTAGCACCCAAAGCAAAGGTATTAAATAATTAATTATACCAGCACTTCTATGTGGATTCAGGTGTAGGTAACTCTTACGTATCAGAATCAACTTGTGTCAGTTTAAAGCGGTTTCTTTATGTCTCTGCTGTCATGTGTTTTTGTTTTGATTCCTGATAAAATGCTTCAGGTCCTTCGAGATGGGAAATGGGTTGAGGAGGATGCAAGTATTCTTGTTCCTGGCGACATAATTAGTGTGAAGCTCGGAGATATTATTCCAGCTGATGCTCGTCTTCTTGATGGTGATCCTTTGAAGATTGATCAGGTACATTTTGCAACCTCTGTTGTTCTTTGTGTTGAAAAGTTGAAAAGAGATCATCATATGGACCAGCTGAGTTTATTATATGCACAACTTGGGTTTCAGTCTGCACTTACCGGCGAATCCCTTCCGGTGACGAAAGGACCTGGTGATAGTGTATATTCAGGCTCTACATGCAAACAGGGGGAGATAGAAGCAGTTGTTATTGCGACAGGAGTTCATACCTTCTTTGGCAGGGCTGCTCATCTTGTAGATACAACAAATCAAGTGGGGCATTTTCAAAAGGTACTCATGAAAAAGAAAAAAAATATTACAATGAATCATCTTCAACCTTGCTGGAACATCATTTTTGTTCGCAGATGCATATTTGATGACTTGATGAGGAACTTAGCGTTGTTTATAACTATCTGTCCTCCTTTGCTCTCTTTGTTTCCTTCTTAGCTAGTTCATGTGAATTCCTTATTCTCAGACACTTATTTGGATTCCATCAACAGGTCTTGACTGCTATTGGGAATTTCTGCATTTGTTCAATTGCAGTGGGAATGATGATAGAGATTATTGTCATGTACCCGATTCAACATCGGAAGTATCGTCCTGGAATTGATAATCTGTTGGTGCTTCTTATTGGAGGAATTCCCATAGCGATGCCCACTGTTTTGTCCGTGACAATGGCTATTGGATCCCATCGTCTAGCTCAGCAGGTAGCTAGCCAAAGTGATCCTGCAAATTTGTTGTTTAAAGGTTAAACCTTTTGAGTTGCCAGCTACTCACTGATAAGATCCTTGGCCCATATTTTGCACCATTATTTCAGGGCGCTATTACTAAACGAATGACAGCAATAGAAGAAATGGCAGGCATGGATGTATTGTGCAGTGATAAAACGGGAACTTTGACATTGAATAAGTTAACAGTTGACAGAAATCTTATTGACGTTAGTGGCGTTCAGTTCTTTATGGTGTTGATTTCTGATTTTCTTCATTCAAGACTAGTGCACAAGTGTTTTATCTCATACTCTTTTCTGCAGGTTTGTGCAAAAGGAGTTGACAAAGATACTGTAATTCTCATGGCAGCTCGTGCCTCTAGAGTGGAAAACCAAGATGCAATAGATACTGCTATTGTAGGGATGCTGAGTGATCCAAAAGAGGTATGTCTATTGATGGTGAAACATCTTTTGTTCAGTGTTGAAAATGCAAGCTTTGATTCATGTTGCTCACTTGATATAGTGTTACATTGGTTGGTTTTCTTTTCTTCATTTACCACACACTCACGTATCTTAGTTTTGTCAACAAACAAGGCAAGGGCTGGTATTCAAGAGGTTCACTTCCTTCCATTCAATCCAACTGATAAGAGGACAGCTCTGACATACATAGATGGTAACGGTAAAATGCATCGTGTCAGCAAAGGCGCACCAGAGCAGGTATAATTGCGAGCCACCTGAAGGTTCCCTCTGTTTGATGCTTCTTTGTGACAGTTGAAGTGATCCATACCTTCAATTTCTTTGTCAGATTTTGAATCTTGCACACAATAAATCAGAGATAGAACGTAGAGTTCATACTGTCATTGATAAATTTGCAGAAAGAGGATTACGATCTCTTGCGGTAGCCTACGAGGTACGTGTGATTTATATGCTTTTTCAAGGTTGAAGGGAGGAAAAATATATTGAGGTCAGGTCACATTGCATGTTGCTTGTGTCATTATTTATTAGGAAGTTCCTGATGGAAGGAAGGAGAGCCCCGGAGGGCCTTGGCAATTTATTGGCCTCATGCCTCTGTTTGATCCACCTAGGCATGACAGTGCAGAGACAATCCGAAGGGCATTGAATCTTGGAGTAAATGTTAAGATGATAACAGGTGCATCTTTGCCACTTGATGTTGACATTTAGGTTTAATTAATGAATAAATGGACACACAGAATATATTTTATACCGGTGACTGAAGATCTTCACAATATGTTTTGTCCGATTATTTATAGATTCAGTCTGGCTTATAAACTTTACTATTGAAAATGTGCACTGAAGATTTTAACAACTGCAGGGATCGAACTGCTATGGCATACAACATAACGTTAATAAGAGTTAAACCAGTTGCTCTAAAAGAAATGGTCCTCCATTGTATAAGTTTTCAGTATCTTTAGTTGAGACTTGAGAACCTGATTTGCATTCGGTGCATCATTTTTCTTTCTTGACAATAAGACATTTCTTAAATCTTATAGATGAATGCGCAACGGTAATAAGAAAGACAAAAATAATGTTGTTTCTTTCAATTTTTGCTTTCAAGTCTCAAGTATTATCAGATTTAGACGTCGTCTTTATTTTTTTAAAAAAATAGCTTGCATTGTCTGTAAATGACCATTAGAGATCTATGCATGTGTTAAAATTATTCAGGCACATGAATTTCTCTCAGTTATCACCATCTTGCTCACATGGATCAGTTTGATTGTTTTGATATATTTTCATTCTTTTCCAATGATATCTGGATGTACACCAATTTGCTTTAGGTGATCAACTAGCAATAGCAAAGGAAACAGGACGCCGTCTTGGGATGGGAATCAACATGTACCCTTCATCAGCTTTATTGGGACAAAACAGGGACCCAGCAATTGATACTTTGCCAGTTGATGAAATGATTGAAAAAGCTGATGGTTTTGCTGGTGTCTTCCCTGGTACAGGACACCTCTTTTTCTAAAACTTTTCAAAGTCTAATAGGAAATATGACAATACTGTGTTAGTAACAACAATATGGATTCCTTCATCTACCTATTAGAGGCAACTAGTTGGAACTAATAAGACGCCATGAACTATGACTTCTTCCTGTGGCAAAGATATTTGGATAGGATGATAATGATGGATCTTTACATGTGGTCTTGCGCTTGATTATTATTTGACTGACTATATGGTTTTTATTTGATACAGAGCACAAATATGAGATCGTAAAGCGCTTACAAGCTAGGAAACACATATGTGGAATGACTGGCGATGGGGTTAATGATGCCCCGGCTCTTAAAAAAGCAGATATTGGAATAGCTGTTGCTGATGCAACTGATGCAGCTCGTAGTGCTTCTGATATTGTTCTGACAGAACCAGGTCTGAGCGTTATCATAAGTGCTGTCCTAACCAGTCGAGCCATATTCCAGAGGATGAAGAATTACACAGTAAGTTTGCATTAAATACTATCAATTTAACTGAGGTATTCTGATCAAACTATGAGAATAGTATGAGTCATTTCCAAATTGAGAGATAGAATGTGGCACTTGAATGTATTGGGTATGTACTTGACAATGCTCTATGCAAAGCGAAGCCATAGAGTCATTTGCATCCATAATGTGATGGCACAGGGGGTTAGTTTCTTCTCTAGGAATGTCATCATGCCTTTCAACCACTATGAGTGTTACAGTTATAATTCTGACATTGACTATAATATATTTTCCAATTTTAAATTAATTGATATTTTCTTTTCTTCTTTTTTTCCTGCACAGATCTATGCAGTCTCCATCACAATCCGTATTGTGGTAAGTTGTCTGTAACCTGGATTTACCTTTTATTCCTGCAGACGTTATTCTGATTACTAATTTAGAGTTCCTCTTATGACAGCTTGGTTTCATGTTATTGGCCCTCATATGGAAATTTGATTTCCCACCATTCATGGTGCTGATTATTGCTATCCTCAATGATGGTTTGTTATCTTTCTTTTTCTACACTGATCATCTTTTACTGAGAAGTCATGCAACACACTGTGTTGTTGATAATACATTTATAATACTTTCTGTATAATACCAGGTACCATTATGACAATATCAAAGGACAGGGTGAGACCATCTCCACATCCAGATAGCTGGAAACTCACAGAGATATTTACCACTGGAATTATTGTTGGTGCTTATTTGGCTATGATGACTGTCATCTTCTTCTGGGCTGCATATAAAACAGATTTCTTCCCTGTAAGAGCTATTACTTTCAGCAGCTTTGAAGGTCTTTCAACTTCGGAAATGTACCTGCACTTTTCTTCTTCCTTCCACCATTGACACTTACCATGCAACTTTCAGCGTACATTTGGGGTTTCAAGCCTTCAAAAGAAGGACGAGGGTGACTTTAGAAAACTTGCGTCAGCAATATACCTGCAAGTCAGTATAATTAGTCAGGCCCTCATATTTGTTACCCGAGCCCGGAGCTGGTCTTTCGTTGAGCGTCCGGGTCTCTTACTTGTAACAGCTTTTGTTGTTGCTCAGCTGGTGAGTGATCTTTTCCTGCTTCTCTTAGCACTCTTACTTCATGAACATAAAGTGAAGTGACTTGTCACTTCATGGTTCTTCTACAGATAGCTACACTGATTGCTGTTTATGCAAATTGGAGTTTTGCTGCAATTGAAGGGATTGGATGGGGTTGGGCTGGCATTGTTTGGCTTTATAACCTCATCTTCTATTTCCCTCTCGATTTTATCAAGTTTGTGATTCGATATGCCTTAAGCGGCAGGGCTTGGGATCTTCTCATTGAACGAAAGGTATGAACTCTTGTTCTGATCAAAACACAGGCAATTCGATCAGTATCTGAGGTGGTGTTGCTTACTTCTTTTTCCCCGAATGAAATGTGTTTGGCAGATCGCTTTTACCAGCAAGAAGGATTTTGGAAAGGAAGAACGTGAACTTAAATGGGCACACGCACAGAGGACCCTCCATGGGCTTCACCCACCTGATACCAAAATGTTCAGTGAACGTGCAAGTCATGCAGAGCTCAATCAGATGGCTGAAGAAGCTAAGAGACGAGCTGAGATTGCTAGGTATGTGTCTGGTGTGTGTACGACCAAAGTGGCATGTTATTATTATTACCAGTTCTGCTTTGCTGATCACATGCAAAGCCCAAAACTACGGAATCAATCATGGATTCATGGGATAGGACACTGAGAGCGTGTTTGGTTTCATGTTGGAAACCATGTCGCAGTTTATTCGGGGCTCTTAAATACTCATGTTGCCTTGGTGTTTGGTTGTTTCAGACTTAGAGAGCTCCATACACTAAAAGGCCACGTAGAGTCGGTGGTTAGACTGAAAGGCCTTGACATCGATGCTATTCAGCAGGCATACACTTTCTGAGATCACGTCGTTCCATCTAAGGTTGATTCGTGCGTTGAAGGCTGCTGTATTGAGGAGTGAGAATGGATATGAAATTTGAATGGCCACTTCCAGTTTTGGTGGACAATCTGCTTACTGTTGTAGTTGTAGATATATATATATATATATATTTATATTTAAAAAAAAACATTGGGGGTGTTCTCATTAGTTCATTGATGAGCAGTTATGTGTTTAAATAATAGTATTAGCTTATTGCCTGTATGTGAGAATGCTCTTTTCCATAACTGGGGTTATTAATACATTGTGTGATTATTCATAATTTCCAATTTTTTTAGCCCAAAATTTCTAGAAGATTATTGGATTTTTGTTCATTCCCTTGTACGTATTTGACTTTGTTTTATATATATATATATATATATTTACACGAATGAAATTTAATAGAGGAACTTGTAGCCTGTAGGCTCGTTGTTGTCCAATATCGTAAGTTCATCACAGAGCAACCCAACAGCCTATCAGGTATTGCTGCTGAAGTGAAGAGAGAAGAATTTGGTAGGCTGTGGCTCGTGTTGCTCTGCGTTATGCATTATCCTCTTTCCTCGTCCCAACCATTATATCCATCTCCTTTCGCTTCTTCTTCAACACAAACGTCGGCATCGCCTCTGCCTGGAACTTATTAGCTACATCCCAATGTGTCCCAAGAAAGGGGAAAAAACGAAGAGGGCAAATATGTGACTGAATAGACAACGATGCTCAATATAGAACGAAAATTGAAACTATTGGCTGACACATGGAGAATATAACTTATCGACGTGGATGATGAAGAATTCCACGCCGGGTCTCTACCAATGATAATCATTCAGGGAAAAGAAACCAAAGGAAATTCAGGGGCACATGATGAAAAAAAAAAAAATGCGAGGATGAGAGAACGAAAGAGATGGAACTGAATAAAGATCCAAAATGAGAAAAAAGGAAGCCTTGACGTTGTTAAAATCAAGCTGCCATTGCGCCGATGCGGGAACAAGTGAACCGATACCAACCGACATTCTCCGACAAAGTCAACGACGATGGCATCACGGGGGGTTTCGGGAAGTGCTGTTTGCTTGTTAGGCTGTTTCCTAATCTCAACCCCATCACGTTTTTTTTTTCCCTAGTGAAAACTTTTATTAAAGAAAACGAAGGAAAGGAATGCAACGAAAATTAGGTAGTTATACAAACATGAGTTTTTGCTTCTTACAATATGTATGTTTATATTTAAAAAAAACTTAGCTTTTTTATCCCCAAAAAAAAAAAAAATTAGTTACTTCTACATGTTGCACGAACGGTGAAAAATTAGATTTGTTGAGAGTTTTTACGTGCAGAGGTATTTAGATTAGTAAAACTTTCCTTGCTCAATCCTAAACACTATTATTGCGGCTCTTAAGAATTAGTTATCACGTAAGCAACATTTTTCCCAGGTCTAACACAGATTAGACAAATTTCTGTCTTATTTTGAGTCAATATTACGAGAGAATAACTACTGTCAACTCAGATAAATCAATAGCAATTGAAAATCAATAACTACAATCAAAAACTTGAATGGAGAGGATTGGCTTAACTGGAGTATGAGAAATGAGATTGGAAAAGATATTACTAAACAAGTTCCTTGGGAGGTGCTGTTTGGGTGTATATGCTGGGAATGCAACAAAACTTTCTCAGACGAGGATGCAGAGAGTTTCCCCCGTGCCCCGGCGGGCTTGCAAGGCTACATAAGGCCAGAAATGATCTTCAGGTGCTGAAAAAGTCCTCCAGTCTGCAATATCAAATCCAACCATCTGGACAAGGCCACATTATAATGCTATGTGATGGCTCCTATAAAGAGTGTTCGTGAGTGTGGTGGCATTGTCAGAGACTACAATGATAATCGGGTTTGTAGTTTTAATGCAAATATAGGAAATTACCTGCCTGCTATTTTTGAAGTAATTGGCATTACCTTGGTCTACAATTATGTTGGGAGAGAAATCTTCGTAATTTCCAAATCTTTACCAATTGCATTGAAGTGCTGAATCTGATTATTAGAAGTGATATGACTTTTCATCTTTACAAATAAATTATCAACCAAGCTAGATTGTTTTTTTATAGGAATTCGAATATTTGTTTGAATTTCATGTTTAGTGAGGTTAACACTTGTGCCCACTTGTTGGCTACTCAAACTTTTAATAATTTTCTGTTATATTATTTTTTATCAACCTCACCTTATTGTATTAAGATGGTAGATAATAAAAGGAGATTATCTAGCCGACTTGGCTAGCTTATAATCCTTTTGTAGTATTGGATCAATTTTAATTTAAAAAAAAAAGGTTACTCCAAAAAAAGGGGTCATCAAGATGTCACTTGACAAGTTTGGTTTGAGTGCTTATCATGTGATAAGAAATCTTTAACAAGTTTTATTTTATATTTTATTTTATAATTATTAAAATAAAAATTATAAAAAATAATAAATCTATTTTATCCTTAATCTAGATTATACATATTCCCTTGATCCCTATATATAAAATATTTTTAACTAAATTACGTAAATCAATAAAAGTTGGTTATATAACTAAAAGCACAACCAACATTTTAATTTTTTCTCTAATTATTGTAAATAAAAAATAATTTTTTTAAAGTAAATTAATGATAATACTTATCTTTTTTTCTTTTTAATTTAATAAGAATATAATAATCCATTCATTAAAAAATATATTAACAACTTTTTATATTTAGGGACAACAAAATGCCGTAAAAGACCTCTTATATATAAGAAGAGATGAGGTATTTCATCTTATGGCCTAATTTAATATTACAAGTTTTTAAAATTTTTATAAATTAACTATTTAGAATCGCTTTAGACAATCCAATTTTAAAATTTTTAATTTGTAACTTCTTTCTAATTTTTTTTAAGTGTTAGTTTAGATATTATCTTTGTTTTTAATATAACTATTATTAAAATAAAAAATTCTAAAAAAATTATGTTAAATTTAAACTGTAGCGTGTGCATCTAAACAGTAAATTTGTAAAAAATATAAAAAAAATTTTTTTTGGTATCAAAAATAAAAATTAAATTATCCAAATTAAATCTGTATTATTCAGGTGACTGATAAGGTAGATTTATTAAAATTTTCTAATTTATTTTAATGAATATTAAATAAAAATAAAATAAAATTTGTGACATGGATTGTCCAGATTTCACATAACGAACACCATGACCCAAACCAATTCTGCCGCGGGACAGACACCGGCTGCGACCAGAATGACTACTTCTATTTTTGGACCTGAGACCAGAATGAAAACAAACTCTTGGCTTGATAAATTATAATAGCATAATTTAAGAGAAGAGCAGATGAGTTGGTCTCGCAGTTCCACATCTTTATCTTGCATTTTATTGAAATGGAACGGGAACACCCTGCTTCTTGTTCACTATAGCCATGGCCAAATAACGAGTACCCATGCCAATTGGAGCAGAATCATCAGGTCCTTCCCAGAAGGGGGCTTCACCATCACCCACAAGACGCCAATATCCTGATTTTAAGGATTCAGCTTGTTCTTCTGTGCAGTTCTGAAGTAGCGCTTCAACACGGAAATTTATTCCAAGGGAACCAAGCAATTGAGATTGAGTAATTGGCCCATGGACAGACACATCCCCTGCATATGTGTTATATTAGTATGACCTCAACTCATTCCCTCAGTCTATCATACCTGTCAGCATTATTATTTGCAGCACAAGGACAAGCACCTGAAGCTTCCTCAGCAGAATGTCTGATGGAAGCGAAATCAACGTACGCACTAAGATCAGCTGATCCTGGATTGTCAAGAATGTTGACAAACTTGTGTTTTCTGATTGCCTGTGAAAGTGCAATATTCATGAAACTATCAAGATAGCATGAAGGAAGTGCACGCAAAAACATTTTGACACATTTACTACCAGACAGAAGAAATGTTCACGAGTCATTACACATACTGGGAGATAAAAGGAAGATAATTTCCTAATACAGACACCTATTATTTGCCTATACATACATACATACATATATTAACAAAGGAAAAAATATAACTTTGGATCCCTGCAATTTATTTGAATTTTGTTATAAGTCCTTGCACTTTTTTTTAGTGTTTTAAGTTCATATACTTTTGTTTTTTGGTGTTCTAAATCCTTCCATGAGCATAGAGGGACTTATGGCAAAATACAAGTAAAATACAAGGACCTATAGCAAAATTTGAGCAAAGTACAGGGATCCAAAATTATGTTTCCTTTAAAAAAGAAAAGAAAAGAAAAAAACAACCTTGCCTTTGCTTAGGCCATTTATGTACAGTTTTCCAACATATAACCACATGGACTTTTTTGACAACTCACCATTTAACTTGCTTATCCTCCACTGGCTATTAAAATTTTACAAAAATTTAGAAAGAAACCTGTCTGAGAAAAAAATGCCAATCTTTGTATTTTTTCCCCCTCCCTTTATCATTTTCTCTTGCCCTGCTTCTTCTTATGCTGTTTGTGACTAGGTTCTTCTCCAGCACCGATAGCGCCTCTCAGATTGAATGCAACCAAGTAATTTATTGGAAAATTATGAACATGAAGACAAAACAATGAATAATCTAAACTCTTCATATACCATATCCTCACACAGCAAAGACACAACGAAGGCAAAGATGCAGAGAATAATTTGATGATTTGTGGAGATTAACAAGTAATCCAATAGCATTCTTTGGTAGTCAGTTTTGTTTATTAAGCCATTGGTGATTGAATTAAAATGTTTCAGAGTTCCTCTTCACTCAAGACAGTTGCCCTCTCTTGTTTCCTTCTCTAAGATTTATCCTTCAATAGACCACAGTTCTACATCTTGCTGCCAACAAAACAATCCTACATCTAAATATGTTCAGGTAACAGCTTTTTTTTTTTTTTTTTTGGGGGGGGGGCCCTAACATGTCTGATATTGTAGACAAGCACTCAAAGACGTGGTGAGCAAATCCGCAAGCCATCAACTTGGAAGCTAAAAAATAGTAGTGCTCATTTGACCAATTTTACACAAAGGGATAGATTGAGAACATTGATGTGAGAAAGGACTTGCAGACAAATGCTTTGAGAAGGGTGAAAAGGAAGATCACAGTAGGGATAGAAAGCAGTGCAAAGATAGGTTCTTGATTTTTTTGAAGTTGTTTTAATAGTTAACGGGGGATTTATCATAGTAAGTAATTCAAGTGCTAACATGTTTAAAAGTATGAGCAAGTCAAGTGCTGAGATATTAAAGAAGACCAAGTGGCATTATTTTTATTGGGAAACTGGACACAAAGGATCTAAGCACAAGTTTTCTCCTCTGTAAGAGTGTCAGTTGAAAAACTAGACATGAAACAATGAACCTCTGGCCATGGCCTGCCCAAAGAGAGGAGACACACAGGACCTACTTGGTACAGTATGGGAATGGTCGAACGGAAAATCTCTCTTCCATAAACATGGAAAACTCTCTACCAAAGAAAGCCCTTTTGCCATCTACCAAACACAACGAAAATATTTTCTCACTCCTTTTTACTCTCCTCAAACTTCTTTTCCATATGCCAAACATAGCCTAAAAAAAGAGATACTTCAAGATTAAGCTACAGACCTGGAGACTGTCCGAGACAATTCCATTCAAGCCATAGTCAATAATTAGAGCCCCACCTCCATCAGAACTTATCCTTTTTGCAATTGCTTGAGTCAACTCCATAGCTTTGGGGCAAACTTCAATTTGATTAAGTTTTGCAGTCTCCTCATTTGCAGCCCACTTAAACCGCTTTACTAGGTAGAGAGTTGCAGGTGTAGGCTGGGAAGATAGTACAAAGCGAAACCTGTGCAATATACAACAACAACAACAAGCCTTTATCCCACTAGGTGGGGTCGGCTACATGGATTGCAAGACGCCATTGTGCTCTATCATTTATTAAGCTTTTAGAAATATTATTAATTAAGAGATCACGTTCAACAACTTCCAAGAGTGTTCTCTTAGGCCTTCCTCTACCTCTCTTAATCGGACTCAAAGTTATATGTTCCACTCTTCTCACTGGTGCCTCCCTTGGTCTTCTTTGTACATGCCCAAACCATCTCAACCGATTTTCTACCATTTTTTCCTCAATAGGTGCCACCCTCACTTTTTCACGTATGTGCTCATTTCGAATTTTATCTTTACGTGTATGTCCGCACATCCATCGTAACATTCTCATCTCTGCTACTCCAACTTTATGCTCTTGCTGTCCCGTTAGAGCCCAACATTCACTACTATATAACATTGCCGGTCTGATAGCAGTACGATAAAACTTTCCTTTAAGTTTATTAGGCACCTTACGGTCACAAATAACTCCTTTAGCTTTTCTCCAATTAAACCACCCAGCTTGAATTCTATGTGAAATATCTCCACTGATTTCGCCATCATTTTGGATAATGGCTCCCAAATATCTAAACTTTTCCACTTGAGGTATAATTTGATCTCCCAATTTCACTTCCAAATTATTTTCGAATAGTCCTTTATCAAATTTACAATATAAATATTCCGTCTTACTTCTACTCAGACGAAAACCTTTCGACTCCAATGTCCTCCTCCATAACTCAAGTTTGCAATTAACCTCTTCTCTTGTCTCTGCTATAAGAACTATATCATCCGCGAAGAGCATACATTTCGGGATTTCCTCTTGAATATGTTCCGTCAAAACATTTAAAATCAAGTTGAACAAATAAGGACTCAGAGATGATCCCTGATGTAGCCCAATCTTTATAGGAAAATCCTTTGTTTGACCACTAGGCGTTCTTATACTAGTTTTTACCCCCTCATACATATCTTGTATGGCTTTAATATAAGCAATCCGTACTCCCTTTTTTTCCAACGCTTTCCAAAGCACTTCTCTTGGTATACGGTCATAAGCTTTTTCCAAATCAATAAAAATCATGTGTAGATCTTTATTTTACAACGATACTTTTCCATTAATCCCCTTAGTAGATAAATCGCCTCTGTAGTTGATCTACCTGGCATAAAACCAAATTGATTCTCAGAAATACTTGTCTCCAATCTCAACCTGTGCTCAATTACTTTCTCCCACAATTTCATTGTGTGGCTCATGAGTTTAATCCCTCTATAGTTAGTACAATTCTGAATATCTCCTTTATTTTTATAAATAGGAATTAATGTACTTCTCCTCCACTCATCAGGCATTTTCTTGGACCGTAAAATCACATTAAATAACTTAGTTAACCATCTCACCCCTTCTTCACCTAAACATTTCCACGCTTCGATAGATATACAATCAGGTCCGTTAGCTCTACCATTTGCCATTTTCTTAAGAGCTTCCTTTACCTCCTTATCACGTATTTTTCGATAGAATGACAAATTTTGTTCTCCTTCACCAGTTACTAAATCCTCCAAGTTACTAGATGAATCCTCTCCATCATTGAAAAGTTTAGAAAAATAAGTCTCCCATCTATTTTTAATTTCATCATCTGTAACTAAAATTCTTCCCTCTTCATCCTTAATACACCTTACCTGTTCTAGATCTCTTGATTTTCTTTCCCTACTCTTGGCAATCTTATAAATATTTTGCTCTCCTTCCTTCGTCTCAAGGTTCTTATAAAATTCTTCAAAAGCTTTAGAACGAGCTTCACCCACAGCTCTCTTAGTTTCCTTCTTAGCCATACGGTACCTCTCCCAATTTTCCTCATTGTTACACAAATGTATGGCTTTAAAACAGTTCTTCTTATACTTGATTTTGTCCTGTACACTATTATTCCACCACCAAGACTCCTTATCTCTCGGACCAGGACCTTTCGATTCTCCCAAAACTACTTTTGCAACCTCCCGTATCTTTTTAGCCATATCCTCCCATATGATGTTAGCACTTCCCTGAGAATCCCAAATTCCTTTATCCAAAAGATTTCGCTTGAAAATATCTTGCTTCTCACCTTTTAATTGCCACCACCTAATCCTTGGTGTTACTACTTGTCGACGTTTTTGGATTTTACTCATAATACACACATCAAGGACTAGGACCCTATGTTGTGTCGTTACAGCATCTCCAGGGATCACCTTACAATTTTTACAAAGTTTTCTATCTGTGTTCCTAACCAAAAGAAAATCAATCTGCGACCTTGAGGCTCCACTTTTGTAGGTGATGAGATGCTCATCTCTCTTCTTGAAACAAGTGTTGGCAATCTTAAAATCATACGCCAATGAGAAATCAAGAAGAGTTTGCCCTTCATTGTTTAGCTCTCCAAAACCAAAACCACCATGCACCCTCGCATACTGACCAGCTTCCCTCCCGACATGCCCATTAAAGTCTCCTCCAATAAAAATCTTTTCACTCTGTGGTATGTGTCGAATCAACCCCTCCAGATCCTCCCAAAATAATTCCTTAAGACTGGCTTCTATCCCGACTTGCGGCGCATAAGCGCTAACAATATTAACAGTCTCACGTCCAATTATCATTTTTAAAGAAATAATTCTGTCTCCAATTCTGCTAACTTCTACAACGTTCTTCTTCCACTCCTTATCTATAATGATGCCTACTCCATTGCGTGCACTTACTTTTCCTGTATACCAAAGTTTGAAACCTTGAATATCCTTAGCTTCTTCTCCACGCCATTTTGTTTCTTGCAAGCAAAGGATATTGATTTTCCTTTGAATCATAACCCCTACAACCTCTACAGATTTACAATTTAATGTCCCAACATTCCAAGTACCAAATCTAATTTTGCTCTTATGGACTAACTTCTTTAGCCGCGTGCGTCCAAATGACGCGGTAGCCCTTGCTCATTTAACACTACATCCGGGCGCCGATGCAGCGGCTCTAACTCACTTATCACTGTACTCGAGCCATGCAGCGCGTTACTTACGGGCAACGACCTAGCATTAACATTATAACGTCTATTGTCCATGTTCATGATAGATTCAACAAATTTTTACATTGGCTGTTGATGGCCTAACACAACCCTCCTCCTTTACCCGGGCTTGGGACCGGCTATAAACATAGGCGGAGTTCGAAACCTGTGCAATATATGCAAGTAAATATTAATTAAGCTATGAAAAAGTACAATTTCAAGCGGAAATGCAGAATGCACTCTAATGCTTACGATGAATCTTCTGCCACGTCAACCATTTTCTCACACCAGCCACGAGATGATTTCTTCAGACAGGAAACCACTCAGGTTTAGGTAAATTTAGTGTGCCAATAATGATACAGAAAAAAGTGAACACAGAAAAATTATATTTCATTTTTTGTGACAAATAATGCATGATGGAACTCAACTGAAATAGTGTGTTTGCAAAGAATGATCCTGGACTCATTCAAAGCAAGATGACAAGCAACCATTTGGGCTTACAACATATCACTATGGGTTTATTGAATATCACCCACGTTGATGATTCAAACCTTGCTGGTTAACTGTTACTTTTTCCCACTATTCATATCCAAAAGGGGTAAAACCTGTATGACATGGTCATAGTTCAGACAGGCAGACATTGGGAGACAAAGTGCCAGTCTAGCATGACTTTGTCACATGGAAAAGAATCACTGTTCTGTTCTACGTATAGTTAAAATATTGCTCTAAAATTTGTGGTTTTTCTCCTGTTATAAAAAAGACAAACTATTACCTTGGCACCCAAAAAATGATAAACTATCAGAAATCATGGAAAGAATAATGAATAAAAGAAAGCTAGAGAACAAACAGCCAGGGCACAGAATATATTGTTGGAAAAATTATAGGCATCATATTGAATTAGCAGCTTGATGGATGTCTCGAAATTCAATTCTCCAAAGCAGCACAAGCATGCTATCATCTATGGTTCAATTGTTCACAACAGCTATACATACATTGCAGTGTCCAGGCAAAGTGATATTGTGAGACAAAATCAAGCACACAAACCTGAAATTGATGAATGGGTAGGGCATCAAAGAATTCATGTGCTATGATGATTGTTGGCACTGGAGAGTAAAAACAAAGAAAACTTACTCAGACAGTTTCCCAAATATGATAATGAGATATTTCCTGTCTACACCATACATAATTCAAACTCAGACCTCGATATATTCTGTTGGCCACTTGGCTTCATCATAATTGACAATGATTAATACAAGTCATAGTTGCTTATTTTGTCATTTCAAGTAAGATACAAATAGCTTAAATTCTGAATTCACCAGGCTAACAAACTTATCCCTAGCACAGACTGACGGATTGATTTGAGCCATCAAGAGAAATAACAGGCACCAGCTGACTGATGTCATAGAAAGTTTGAAACATAATCATCATAATTCCTAAAGTCAAACAGAATATATCTTAACAAAATATGTAGCAGCCTAATATTCAATTTCTTTGCCCAGCATACTGCATCTCTATATTTAACCTAAAGGATAACACACAGGTGTCCATAATGCAACACAAAAATAACACACTCCATGATCTCCCTCAGAACATTTTGATTTACAGAAATTACTTGATTCTGGAAACTATTTTCAGTAGAAAACGGCTGAAAACATGGAAAACAGCCTTATAGTTAACCTAAATGTTATCAAGAATGAAATTAGAAACTTCACATGAAAATATCTTCAGCTAAAAATTCAGTAGAAAAATCTCTATTATGTAACTTCCAAGTTCTCCTTCACCTCTTTAAAAGGGAAATAACAACTAGCTGAAAATATTTTCTGTTTTCATTTTATGGCATGTAAATTGATTGATAAATATTAAAGAAAAAATTAATATTTTAGTCCTTCAACTTTTAATTAACTTAAAACTCAATTTCTTCAACTATAACTTGTTGCAACTCAGTCGCTCAGCTTTTGACTTGTCTATGAATCAGTTCTTCAACTTTTGTTTGCTCTCTTTGTTCATGTTAACTTAGATCTCACATCAAAGAACAAGAGGAGGGTATTTCATGGCAAGGTATGAGCATTTCTTTTATCCCTCTTATTTGATAAGGATACTTTTTAAAAAAATTTGAAAAATAAGGACCGAGTTATAATTAAGTCAAAAGTTGAGGAACTGAGTCGTAACGAGTTATAGTTGAGGGACTGAGTCGCAGTGAATTATAGTTAAAAGATTTAGTTACAAGTTAAAAGTTAAAAGACTAAAAGATTAATTTTTTCAATATTAAAACACCACTGTGAACATGCAGAATGTTTGTCTGGCCATGCCAATTCTGACATGAAAACTACATTCAGAGAAAGCAAAGTGAAGAAACAAAGAGAAAACAGATTTCTAACCAATGCATGCACATAATGACAAAATGAAATGTCAAGAGGTGGGGTATCCAATATGGTGACAAACTGCCAATTAAAAAAAATCGAGGTCCTTATTTGTTTTCTCAAACTAGTTTTTCTGTTCTATAGCACGGTTTTGGGAATAAAAACTTCACATACATCGAGGCATAGAAGGACAAGAAGACAAAAATAATGCTACTCTACTTGAACAGTAGTGTCTAAAGCCAATATTCATTGGATACGCAATACATACATCCTGAAGGAACCTGCTCCATTGTAGCATGCCATGATACAGGGTTACCAGCCAAAGAGCTTACAGTTCTTCTCTCAGTAGGTTCAGCTGCATTATCTTGATCAATGCATTTCAAGTTTTGGTGTTGAAGCTTCTGCAGTGTTGGACTACACTCCACCAGGTGTACATGCAATGACTCAGTGAACTTCTTGAATTTGGAAGCACCCTACGTGAAGTTACAATTTCTTCATCTATCATAATATCGGAGCAGCTTCTTCGTAAAACTCAGTTGACAAAATAAAGAAATGGTCTAGAACCAGAAATTCCAGAATTAAAATTGAAAAAAAAAAAAGGATTGTGGCATCATACACGAAGAAGATCAGCCATAAGAGTTCCTCGTCCTGGGCCTAGCTCAATTAGATTTACTCTTTGCGGCTGTCCCATTTGCTCCCATAGACATATGACCCACACACCAATAATCTAAATTCACATAAACAAGCCATCAGAATCCTTCTTTCATCAACAAAATTTATGAATAAACGAAGATATAGAAATTCAACTAGTCCATGACTCAGATGTGAGGAATTAAAAGTGTAATAGCTCGTTTACCTCACCAAACATCTGGCTTACTTCAGGAGATGTTATAAAATCGCCTTCAGCTCCAAAAACATCCCGATTGATGTAGAAACCAGCTCTAGGATTAGTTAAAACTTCTTCCATATACTCAGCTACTGAGATTGGGCCTCCACGAAACTGAGAATTCAATAAAAATAAGTATCTTCTGGACATGAAAATTTTATCCGCTGGCCTCAGAACACCTTTAGGCAAAATATCGTACTTGTAGTTGCTTTGTAACAAATTGATAATAGAGTTATCAGGCCAAATGCAGTCACATAATAGAGACGGTTCAAACTAACTTAAAACGGGCTCCAAAGTACAAAAGCAATGGCAGCTTCAAAAACTGTCTTGGAAAAAGTGCAGAAAACAAACCTTGATGATCCCTTTGAGATGCTTGACAAGCTCGGAATCCACAGTTGGCTCATGAGAATGCTCTGCCACACATAACAATGAAAAAGAGAAGGATAATATACACACATACAAACATATATATACCCGAACCGAATGTGACTACAGAAGAAAACATGGAGGCCGAGAGAGGAAGAAAACTCAAGGAGCTAACCAGGTGGATTGTACAAGCCAGAGCGATCGATAGAAATTGCAGTGGCAGTGGGCGGAGATGGAGGCTCATCTGCATCGTCCAACTGTTCGACGAAAGGCGCGTTAGGATTTTGGGAAGACGAATGAGTAGAAAAGGGAGACGAAAGCCCAGAAGCCACGGAGGGTGCAGCCAGTTGCGAAGCCAAGTGGGCATGGGAGAGCCGACGATGAAATGCGAAGGATCGAGGCAGCAGTTTCCTCAGCATTCTGTCAAACTGTTACTTTTACTGCACAGATGCGAGCCCGCGAGATGGCCGAATTCCTTTTGACGTAAATCGAACGGGGAGGTCAAATGAGCATACTGTCTTGCATTTTATCTATTAATATATTCAGTTAAAGAACAAATCGGGGATGTAGCTCAGATGGTAGAGCGCTCGCTTAGCATGTGAGAGGTACGGGGATCGATACCCCGCATCTCCATGTTGCTTAATTTCCCACTTTTTTTTTGACCAATGAGTAATAAAATAATAAAATAATATTATATTAAACGGAAAGTAGTGTACAATAAAATCATAATATAATATAGCCAGGCTCACTTAACAACAAAAGCCAGTGTAGTAATTAAAACAAAAGCATTAGGACAAAAGGCTTGAAGTTGAAGGTTACATCCCTTATATATGAGTTTAGATTCCATTATTTTATGTTGTGACCAAGGAGTTCTAGACTTTAGCTACAGGCTCCAGCAAAGGCTTCTTTTCCTGTTCTCCGCGTTCGCAGCCTTATTAGCGTGTGCGCTCTTCCCCTCACCATCCCAAATGAAATAGACATAGAAAAGCAGGGAATTGCCGCAGAGTACAAGAGTAAAGAAGGAGACAGACATGGCGAGGCTCAAAAAAGTCGAGAGTTCGTAAGCGAAGCCCAACATGATGGAGCTTACCAAGACCCATATGCCGATTTTCAGGTAATGGCGTTTCCGAGGAATGCTCGGATGGGGAAAGCGTACTGTACAATCGGAACCAATAATCCACCAAGAAGGTGCCGAAAAACACGTAAACGATGAACACTATCATCGGAATGTCTCCGTTTATGTAGGCGCGGTAGATTGTTGTGGCGCAGCTAATTGTCATGTTGATCACACCGAAAATTGGGAGCACGCTGCGAATTTTGATTTCGGGATCGGAATTAGTGATAGGGAGAGGAGCTGATCTCTTTTCCTCAACGATTGCCATTGTTCTTGGCATTGTTTTTAAGGGGAGTGGAGCAGAGAGATGGTTATGAGGGTTTGGCTATGGAACTTGTGTCTGTGTGCCAGCAGGGACAGTGTGCTCGGGGACGAGCCTTTCGTTGCCCTTTAAGAGGGGTGACATTCGGTTCAAGTAGATGCCGAGAAATTGCAACGAACCTTGCACGGACTTTCTCCGCGGAACAATGAAACATCTCGGAAACCTGCTTTTGCCTTTTTTTTTTTTTTTTTAACCAACAACCTCCTTTGCTTTTATGTAATTTTCCTGCATCTTTGTAAATATAAAAAAAAATACTTTATATATTAATAAACTTTATTATATATATTTAATAATTTTATTTTTTTTAAAATAAAAATATAAATTTTTAAAATACTCACCATTTAATATATATTAAAAAGATAAAAATTAATTATAAAAAATAATAATAGTAGAATAAAATTTTTTTAAAGTTTTATATTTTAAAAAATTAAATTTTTTAAAAAATATTTTATAATTTGAATGAAAAAGTATGCAATCAATGTGCCTATCTTTAATTCTTTATACGCCTGACGTCACTCGGTCGTCGAAACTGCCACGATGCTTCTCGGGACTTTTGAGTTTGACGAGGACCATAGGAGGGCCCACCAAGGGCATTTCGGAGCAAGTGCGCCGCACTGATTGATTAAATAAAGTTCGAGGATGTTCTGCTTTTAAAATATTTTTTTAGATGGCCATTCAATATTTTAATATTTTATTAAAATAATTTTATTTTTAAAATTATTAAAATAAAATATTTTTATTTTTTTATTAAAATTTTAATGTTGACCTTAAACATTAAGTGTTAAAAATTTGATAGAAATGATAAAAATACTCTATTTTAATAACTTGTTATTTTATGGGTGGAGCTAAAAGGTGTGAACTGTATAAATTAATAATAACATTAATTAAATGAGAGAAGGAGCTTTGATGTATAGAGAGGACGTCGCCATTTAAGAAGTAACCATAAAAATGATGAAATTCATTATTTGTTTATCCATTTCTATTTAATTGTTAATTGAATATACTTTTTTGATACTTTATTATCAATACAATTTCTTATTTTGAGATTAAATGCTTAAAAATAAAAAGAAGAATAAAATTGCTTCAACAAAATGTTAAAGTGCTGAGTGCTCTTCAAAAAATATTTCAAGAATAAAAATGCACCTTTACCTATTAAAATAGGGACAAAAGAGACTTATGTCTTGGTATTAAATTAATGACAGATAAGTACTTGATAAATTTAAAAAAGTCAAAAATATAATTCAAATAATTACAAATTTAGTATTTTAATTTAAATAAGTATTTAAATTTAAATATAACTCTTAGATTGTAACAATAATTTTATTTATAATTATTTAAATTGATATTTATAATTTATGTTTTAAAACATTTTACCAAAAATTTAAATGTCATTAATTCATTCTTTCATAATCTAACTATCGTTCTCTCCCAAACAATAAAGGAAGACGGCTAACAGAAGACTCATAGTTGAATGCCACCTCATATTCCTTTGAAACAAGAAGGTTACGAGTTCCATACCTCATGTAATTAAAAAGGTGGTTGTATAGGGGTTTGTATTTGCTCCATTTTAAGGGGGAGGGGAGAATATAGTTAATAGGGAGAATTATTTCATATTTTATTGGGCCTATAAATATGCTAGCTTTTAGGGCTTGCAATGCAATTCTCCCTAGTTAATATTTCATGCTTCTGACTATATTATTAAAATCAATAAAAGATAATCAAATCATGAATATTATTAAAAAAATAATGGGCAAAAGGGCAAAATGTCCTAAAACTTTTCTCATACGGGCGCTGTAACATCCTAGGAAAATTTGACCCTAATTAACTAAGTTTAATCATGATTATTGATGATTGACGTGGTGTATAGTTGGAGAGGTCCAATAAGTGTATTCGAAGGTGATTTTAGCCCTAATTATGGGTTCGAAGTGAAGTCGGGCCACATTGAAAGAAAGAGAGAACATGAAGGAAGTGTCTTTGTGCCACATGTTGCATTATGCAAATGACAAACGAAAGAGAATGACCTCTCTGTGTCATGCGTCACGGCTTATGGCTAAATTATATAATCTTTTAGTCATGAACTGATGTGAAAATTAGAAAGGAAAGAAAATAAAAATGAAGAGCAAGCAAGAAGCTTTAATCTCCCTTTCTCTTCCATTTTCTTGAGGTTTTTTATTAGGTTTTGATAGTGGGAGGTTATTGTCAATTTATATAAATTATGAGTTTGAACCTATTAACTCAAATGGAGTTAATGGAAGTTGTTTATAGTATTTAAAATAATTATTAATGGTTTTAAAAGTTGTTGGTTGGTGAATGCCATAAATATCTAAAAATGGCATTAATGAAGGTTGTTGGAGGAGTTGAAATGTCATTAATAGATGTTTAATGATTCATCGATGATTATGAAACTAAAAAGAGTTAATAAACTTAATGGTAGGCATAAATATGAGAAATATGGCATTAGATATTTTAAAAATGGAAAATAAGAGTTAAATATATTTTGTAGCAATATTAATTGAGGTTGGACTTGATTAATTATAGATTAATCATTCGAGCACCACTTTTGGCTAAGGAAGCAAGTTTGAAAGCTAATTATTGAAGAGTAAACTTTTAACTTCTCAAAGGTTTGAGATAACTAGGGAAATCCTATTTTGGGTAATTATTTGTTAATTGTGTTAATTATGAAAATGTGCATATTCGCTTGTATGATTTAATTGTGAACATGAGAACATGTCATGAGCCTTGTTGACTGATTGAATTGTAAGTACGCAATGTTTTATTTTGATTTGAAATGTGCAATTAAAGTTAAAGTGATTTTCAAAATTTTGATTATGTACATGTTTTGGGATGAGAAGTATGATGTTATGTGACGTGATAATTATGCAATGATGAAGAAATTGATGATGTAGTAAAGTGAAGAATGTCTGTGAAAACAATATGGTTATCATCTTAAGCTTAATGTGTTAATATTGAATAAATGGAATTGTGAAAATGAGTGAGCGTTGTATATTGCATGATCAATTGGTGAAAGTTCGCCTAAAGAGAGAAGTAGTTAAAATCCATATAGTGTTTTTGACTGCCTTTCGGTGCATGAGAGTATAGCCTTGTCCCATAATTTATCAAGAGACTGTTCCATAGTTTGTTGAGGGACTAGAACCTAACTATCTCTACCAATTTATTGAGGAGATTAGCTTAGGGTATATGATATCTTAGAGATTTGAGAGTGGGGGAAATTATGGTTTGAGAATGAGTCTTGTGATCTTTAGTTAGGTCATACCTTACAATTGATTAACTTTGATAGTCTAGTCATACGGACAGAGCCCTGTTTGACATTACAAGCCATAATTTCAATGAGAAGATATAAGAAGGGTATAAAGCGGTTTGATCATACTTATATAATCATTTGACATGTCACATGATTGTTTAAGTTTGTGACAAGTCGTCATAATAATTTGAGTCATTATCATATATCTGTGTGTCTTGTGGTAATGTACTCTACAACAGAGATTATGCATGTGAAATTGAAATGAATTGTGAGATTATAACTTGGACCATATGCAATTTTATGTTTTTGAGTAATTAATTCACTTTATGTGTGTTTATTCAATTAATATACAACTACATAGGGTAGGTGTATCTTGGTTGCTAAGTGACTAGACTCACCCCTCTATTTCAATATTTTTTAGGCTCTTGCTCATGTGTAGAAAGGGAAAAAGCTTTAAAAGGCTTAAGAATTTAGGGTTCCTATTGTAAAACTCTCATTCTTAATTATTTTATGTAATGGATAAGTATATTGCTAATTAGGATGCGTTTTGTTTATACTTGTACTATATAGTTGTTTATTATGTTTAGAATGTATTTTAAGCCTTGAGATATTGTTTATATAACCTGTAAATATTTATAGGTTAAAATAGTAGTACAAGTGTATTAAGATTGATTTAAACATAATATGGATGATTTATTGTAAAATGCAATGCCCAAACCTCCTTTTTTTGCTTTTGGTAGTAAGGGGTTAAGGAGTGAAAATTTGATATGGTAGTATATACGTGTATATGGTGTGTTGTATAGGTAGTTCTAGGTCCAATAAGTATGGTCTGGGTATTAGGAATAGCTTTTGGCACAAGTTTAGGGTTTTGGACACCGTTTAATTGTGAAAGTTATGAAAATATATTTGGGTGTCCAACTTCATTGTGTGACTTAATTTAAAAGTAAAATCCATGCTATTATAAAACAAAAATGTATGCCATTAGCTAGTTTATGTTGAGAGCTTTTCGTAAATACCTAGATCATCTCATTCAGATGTTAAATGAAAAAATGAGGCACACCAAAAGTTACTTATTGTGTTGTTTGATATCGTGCAACACGCCGTAGTGCTTGGCATAAAGAGTGGCAATCCACAGCGCACTGTGTACAAGCTGTGGCATATTACTCTATTTTTTAAGATTGTGATGTTTTTCTATTTTACCCTATTGCATTTTTCTGAAGTATCTCATGCTTTCAAATATTATTTTACTTTTATTAAAAGTTTAATAAGTGATTTCGATTTTCTTTAAAATATAAAAACTTGAGATCCCATTATTTCAAATTACAAACATGGTAATCACTTAAGGGTTAATTCCTTGATTACCATAGATTTTGGAGTTAATCATGATAAGATAAGGAAGATATTTTAGGCCCCTAGTATTCTAAACTTTGTTTGGAGCAATGTTACCCAGAAACTTTAAAAAATGAAGCAATTTGGCCTTCTTGTTGTGTCACCATTTTACGATAATCACTTTTGACTTTATTAGCCATATGATGCTCTACTCTCTCTAACTCAAGGTTTCTCTATATGGTAGGTGTTTTCTCTTTCTCCTTCTCTCCTCTTCTTTCATCTTCCTTCCCCATCGCTCTTCCCCTACTTTCTAGTTCAACATCAATGAGTGTGTGTGCATGTAAATGCTCATCATAGTACTACCTACAATCTCAATTTAATATACCACAATCCTCTTCTTCCTCCTTCATTCTTTCCATATGTCACTGCTAAGTCTGCAAGGAGTCGATTTATTGCCACTAAGGGGTTCATTTATGAGCTCTTCCCTTCTTTGTTCATGCCAACAACTTCTTTCCACTATTTCATAAGTATTGTTTGGGTAAGTGAAATGTCAAAAAAATTTGAGGCTTCACACTTTAAAATATTTCCCCATACCCAAGCATTCAGAGATGCATTGCAATATTAAAGGATCACCAGATCGCAATGCATCGCATATGGAGGAGGAACGTAGTTGGTGTGTATGGCCTTGTATTCATGAGAAACCTATGTTGGGGAAGTTTATTTAAATAGGAGGTGGTATGTGTTACGCTTTGCAAGTGCACATGTCATAGTAAGTAATATAGAGTAAGTAAAGTATCATTCCTACGGAGATTTGTATTAAAAATATGGTCAAATAAAATACATTGCAAATTCAATTAAGTTGAGAAAATTCAAAATGTGATTGGTGTTCAAAATAAAACTAAATGAGTGAAAAAATATGAAAACAAAGATAAGACTTTTTGAAAGTAATTAAGCTTAGGATTATTTATTCTCCCTTATACTTCAAGAATATTTAATCAACCCCTAATATATTTTGCTCTTAATGATAAATTATGCTAATCAAAGATACTAAATTACTCACAAATGCTCTCTCCAGTCTCCAAGTAAGTGTTCATTTTAATTAATCCCTTAATCTCTTCATTAACTAATTGAACTCTAATTTTCCTTGCAAATCCTATATGACTATGTGAGGTTAATAAGTGTATCTCTGTCTCATTAAAAAAAAAAACCATCCATTCAACTTGTAAATTTTAAGTTCTCACATAATTTTACCCAAGCTCTACATTTAAGCTAGCTCTCTCAAGCATTACCCAAATGAACCTAACATCTAAATTATGATCAAACATTTAGAAGCATTAAGTATAGAGAAAAATTAATATAATCACATCATTAATCACACACAAAGAGAAAATGAGTATCTAATCCATACAAAGGGTTCAAAATAATCTTAAATCAAGGGTTTAGCTATAAATGTTCATAAAACCCATGAGAAAATACAAATATATCAACACAAATATTGAAAAACAAAAAGGAAGGAGAATGGAGAAGAAGAACCAAGATATATAGCCAAAATCTCTCTCAATCTTTAAACCTAAGCTCACTTTCGACTAAAATTCATGCCCTAACATACCCAAAGCTCCCAATAAGTCCAGAATGGTGGCCAAAGTAAAAAATAGGTCATATATACTCCAAAATCCTAATTTTACTAGCTAAATAAAATGTTTTGTTTTGTTATCGTGTCGAAAGTCATGACACAAAGTTGCGACTTTGGGATGACTTTAACAATTTTATTATTTTTAGTGTTAATGAAACTTAGCATTTATGTACTTGATTTTTTCATCCAAAAGCCTTCTAAAAAATCAACAAAATCCAAAATGCATCCAACTAAACCTTAAACTAAAAATATTAATAAATTAGCTTCAAAAGCCACGGTTTGATTTTCCGAGATAATATGCACATTTTTCTAACTTGAGTATTTAAAATATGTATAATTGTGCCATAGTATATTAAAAAACTAAGGAAAATGTGCTTAAATGATATGAAATTTAGAGGTTAATAGTACGCGAACGATAACTTTTACATATCACCCTTTTGGTTGCTCGTGACTTGGTGTTTTGGTTCTTACTTGATTTTAGCCAAGGTAACTCTCCCTTGCTATTTGCATCTATTCCATAGGCCTAGGTTGTCTCTGCATGTTTTATTTTTCTTGCATCTTTGTTGTTTAATCCTTTAAGCTTTAGTGTTTCACTTATACTTGTCTACATTTCCTTTGGCTATAGTAGTTGCTTGTTGCTTACTCTATTTTATCTTGGTAGTGCTTATGCTCTTGATTTATCTTATGGGGCTATTTTTGGCTTACTTTTTAACTGGGAAATGTGTTGTTAGAGTATTTTAGAAGTGGGTTTTAGAAGTTTCAATTTTGCCAAATGAGTTGTTTAAAGAGAAGGTCCTATTAGACCTAAGTTGAAGACAAATTAGAGTGGAGATAAATGCTAACTTTAAGTTTTAAGCTTTTCATAGCATTACATTGCACTGAATTCAACATTGACTCGGGAAGAAGAAAAAGAAGAATGAGGGAGGTGATGAATGAAGAAGCCTATAACATATGTAATTTATTGGTCAAATCATTTGATTTAACAATCAAACATTTGTTTAGGTTAATACTATAAAGTCTTAGGTCTTCCTTACTGATTCACATTTATTTATGACACTCTTAGGTAATCATAGGATTAATCTCGACGAGTTACCCTACTATGGTTACTCATTCTCAAAATACTTTTGAATTCAAGTTATATTCTTTTAGAAATTGAGATCCCAAGTTTTCAAACCATTCAAGATCATTTCCAAGGACATCAATTGATCCAAAATAAAATTTCAAATAATTGTGAAAGCATGGGATATCATTTTACATCAAAAGTATTGCAAGAAAATTTAGAAAGTCTAAGACTCTACGAAATAAAGGCAGGCTCTACAACATGGCAAGCACATGCCATGGCATGCTCCTCTCTGTGTAACGTGTGGCGACATGCCTCACAAAATTGATAGCAGCAAGGGGCATTTTTTTATCCGACATCTGATTAAGGTGAAATAGATGTTTATGAAAAGTTCCATTCAAAACCTAGCTAATAGCATAGGTTTTACTCCCAAACAAATTTACACAAGAAAGTTGAAAATCAAAACATATTTTCTCCACTCCTCACACTTTTCATATCACCTAGGCATCTAAAAAACTAATACATGTGCCAAAAACTACCACTAATACTTGAACCACACTCAATGGACCTAGATAAACTTGTGCAAAATACTATATACATAAAGTAACACATAGATCTTATTTTCAACTCCCATTCCTCACGAACATCAAACAGAATGAGAAGATCTAGCATTACATATATGTTATAATAAATTCTATTTCATGCATTCACATTCATACCCATCTCTTATGCCTTACTTGCACTAGTAATTTTGCCTTATCGATATTATCATTTCACATTACATAATACTAAGGCTCAAAATACAAATATCAACTCAACAAGTAATTGATGCAAGTAAAGTGCATGAACTCAAAACATAAAATCCTAGTTAGCAATATCAATATTACATTACACATAAAATAAACTAAGTTAAGGCCTACTATAGGAACATATAGTCCTATGCCTCAAGTGCTTTTCCCTTTTCTCATCCTAAGCTAGAGCCTATAAAATGTTAAAAGAGAGGATAAATACAAACATTTAATAACCAAGGTTCCTCTATCCTATGTAATTGAATATTAATTGACATTTTTAAAATAAATCAAATATGAGATGTACAATCACATATCAAACAATTTCACAAATATCTCAAGTAATTTCATATAATCATCATATTTCATCTTTCCATGAATCAAATCACAAAGTACATTGTCACAATACTAACACCTATATGACAGTAGCTAAATCAAATATACAATGCACATTGCTACAATAATAACAATCATATGACAATGGCCAACTCAAATATTACAACTCAAATATTACAAACTTAACAATCATATGACATATCGGATAATATGTATAATCCAACCAACCTTATATCCTTCTTATATCTTCTGACTGAAACTATATGTTATCAATCAAATAGGGCTCTATCTATATCAATGGACTATCTAAACTCATCAATTGTGAGAAGCAAGCTAGCTAAGGTCACAATTCTCACTCTTAAACCATGGCTTCCCCCACTCTTGAATCCCTGGGATGTTGTAAACCTTAAGTTAGTCTCTTTAACAAACAGGTAGAGATAGTTAGGTTTAAGTCCCTCGATAAACAATGGGACATTCGCTCAACAAACAGTAGGACAGTGGTTACTTTTCGATTCCAACAATAGATAGTTAGGCTAGCTTTTGATTTCAACGATAAATCACTAATACCAAGTGGGTTTTTATCTCTACTCCTCTAGCTTGGCAAACTCTTGCCAATACAATCATGCAATCACTCATGCTTACATATCCACATGTTTACAAATCACAATAGTAAGCTTATTCTCATATATTCATCAAGCTACAACATGTGAGCATCATGTACAAAACCACATATCATCATTGCATCAAACACATATACTACACAGCATTCCATGTGTCATAAGTTCATTTTTCATTTTATCATCATATATTTACATCATACCGCCCACAACATCATATCATCACTTTTCTCACATATAAATCAAGTTTTTCCCAACAAAGCATAACTATTCATTATCATGATATAAATTAAAAACTTATCATAGCCTCATTTATGTTTTTCAAAACATGATACAAATTAGCCAATAGAAACACAAAGGAACCCTCTCTATGTTATATGCTGCCTCATGGCACACTTACAAAACTTGATAGTAATAATGTCATGAATCAGCTCTAAAAAAATAAAAGGAGGTAAAGAGGTCTGAGACAGGGAATGAAAAGCATAAGTTTATCTTTATTAGGGCTTGGAGATTCAAAGCTGTGGCACATGCTGCGACGTGCTGTGCACACGCTACGACATATGACACAAAGCCATTTTCTCTTATTTTTCTCCCATTTTAAGATCTGAGTGACCGACCTTACTCCAAACCTACATTTAGGGTTGAAAACACAACCTAAAACACTCATTAGTCCTCTTTGTCCACACACTACACTAATTCTCATTTAATTATATTTAATTAATTTAATTAATAGGAGGTTAAATTTTCATGATGTTACAAACAGTAGAGCAATATAAAAAAAGCATGGTTATTGTTTTAAAAAAATTATTTATATATAGGACTGAGATTTTTTTAATATTTCTTTGCATAAAACAATGGATAAAAATAGACTAGGCCAAGTTAGATTTTAGCTAAATAGGCTTAACTTGTGTGGTCAGTAAGAGGCCTGTGTTTAGACTAAAGCTTATATAAGGCTATTTTTTATGGCTTAAGTATGAGCCTACCTATAACTTGACTTGGCTTGAAAGTCTATTTAAAAATATTCTTAAAAGTAAGCCTTTTAAACAAGCTTATGTATTAATTTTAAACATCTCAAATATGTTTTAGGACTATTAAAGTATATAAATAACATGATTTATCAATTTTAATATATTATAATTAAGATGACTTATCAATTACAATACAACAATAAAGTAACAATGTTAAATTAATATATTAGTCCAATCTAAAACATAATTAAAAATAAAAAAGAATATATTGATTAAAAATCAAACAATGAAACTAATGTGTGTAATATATTACATAATAATATATATAAATAGGCTCGTCTATCAGGTTTATAGGTTAGGTTTTGTAAAAATAGGCCTGACTTATTAACTAAATAGGCCTAATAAATTGCTTGAACCTGGCCTGAGTTTATTTAATAAATAAGTTAGTTTAGGTTTGAAGTAAGTTATGTTATAGATCCTTACTAGAGAACTGGCACATTTACAACCCTACATGGGACAAGTTTTATAAGATTATAGTATTTCTACTTATAATATCATTTGCAGCATGTAAGTAGTAAATAATATATTTTCTTTAAAAAAACCTTTTTAAAATTGTGATTAATATATTTTTTAGTTGTAATTAATATATATAATTAAAAGGACAATGTGATGGTACTAAATGTATTGAATATGTTAACATCTGACTAACATTATTATATATTGAAGTGGAATTGTGATTCAACATAATAATATCATTAATTATTTACTTTGTTCTGTTTCATGTTTCAATCCATTCAATAATATTTCCCCTATTTCAACATAAATATCAATCACGTTAGTTACGTATCATCATATTTAATATTGTTAGCGTCCTTTCACCGTTCTTTTGGGCATACTCATAGATAAAGAAACTAAAGTTGTAGATAAGATAAATTAGAAGGACTAGAAGTAAAACTCCTATCAAAACATGTTAAAACTATAAGACCAATAGTTGTGTTTTTTCCATTGAGAAAAGTGCTATCTAGGAAAAGATGGGATGATTTAAAAACATCAATGTTTTCTTGAATTTAAACAAAGTAGGTAATTTTTTTTCCCTTATGAAACAACTGAAATCTAGTAATATCAGCAAATTAATATTACTAACTTTAGATGTAACAATCGGGATTCTGTATGTGAATAAAATTACAAGTGTGACATTACATTCTCTTGCTAATAACTTGAAAGAATCGATTGCTTTCATTAAAAGATTATATTTTGGCAAAAAAAAGGAATTAAAAAAATTATATGTAAGGATGAAAATTGGTTAGGTCGAGCTAAACTTTGACTAAATAGACTTGAGTCTATATGGTAAATTAAAAGCCTAAACTTAATCTAAAACTTGCATAAGCCTTTTTTCATGGCTTAGATTTGAGCCTACCTAAAGCCTAACTTGACCTAAAAGTCTATTTAAAAGCCTACTTAAAAATAAACCTACACTTACATTTTAGTTTTAAATGTCTCAAATATGCTTTAGGATTATTATAGTATACAATATATAACCTAATTTATCAATTATAATATATAATAATTAAAAGAACTTATCAATTATAATACAAGATAACAAAAAAATAACAACATTAAAATTAATATACAAGTCCAATATAATTGAAACTATAACTAAAAATAAAAAATAAATTAATTAAAAATTAAATAATAAAACTAATGTGTTTGTGATATATTATATTATATGTGTGTAAATAAGCCAGCCTATTAGGATCGTAGGCTAAGCCTTAAATAGGTTTTAAAGTAAAAGTCTGAACTTATCGTGAACCTATTTATTAAGTAAGCTACACTAAGCTTAGAATAGGTTAGGTTATAGACCCATGTTAAGAGCCTGACTTACTCCTATCCCTATTTATATAAATGTTATCAAATAAAAAAAAGATTATATGAATTATTTCGGTGACTTTTATAAATTTGTATATTCTATTAAAATAATTAGATAATTTATAATTAAACTTCCAGAGATTCTGGATTAAAGCTTTTAACCTGAAACATTAATATGTTTGCATTTTTTGGGTGAGAAATAAGGTTTTTTTTTCCCCTTGGCCAACAGAAATAAGATTTTAAATGCTACAATTTATTAGACACTGTACATAAAAAATTTAAAAATATACTGGGACTTACGAGATGCGAATCTAACCTTGAACTCTAACAAGGGTCGAAATTTACCATTGCATGTCATATATATACACACATATGTATACTCCTTTTTTTATGAAAATAACTTACAAAAAAGATTAAATTTTTTTCTCTAAAAAGCGATTTATAAATATGACTAATATACTTTCTCCAATCCTATTTATAGAATAAATTTTTTTTAGTTATAAATCATTTTATTAAATTTTTTAAACTATAAATTTATTATAATAATAAATAAATATTATACATTATTATTTAATATTTAATAAACAAATAAATATTAAGATGTTAAAATTAAATATAAACAGATTAACTCATTAAAATATAATTTGAACAGTTTATATATAAATTTTGATCTGAGCAGTTCATAACTGTTTTGAAAATATTAAAATTGTAAATAAAAAATATTTTTTTATTTTATTAATTTTGCACAGTTATTTATCTATAAGAGATAATATCATTCAAAGTATAGTCAGATATTAAATATAAGTACTTCTCTTAATAACAATTCAAAAATTAATTTATTACAATGTAAAAAATTAGCTCATTTTACTAAATTCAACTTTTTTTTTAAATTATTCAGATTATTTTTTATTTTTTCAGTACAGTTTTCAATACTCAAACCAAATTTTCATTCAAACTATTTAGGTTCAATTTTAACATCTTAATATTTATTAGTTTATTAAATATTAAAATAATAATTTTATAATAATTATTTATTATTATAATAAATTGTGGTTTAAAAAAAGGGAAAATCCAGGGGTGTCTGTGACATGTCATCCATGTAGGGCCACCTGTTATATTGTTTGGTCAAACAACTTTGTTTAACAATCAATGTGAGCTTGAGACTGCGGGCATAATTGCTCCATTTTTTAATTCTAACGAAAACGTAAAAGTATCCAATTGTCCCTCCAAAAGAATTTACGAATATTTTTACCCCTCAACCCTTAAAAATATAAAGTGCGCCACTACTTTCAGTGCTTATTTTAATTTGTTTATATATATCCCTCCTCCAAATTGCTATGTGGTATGATGGATTATCTTGTATAATATTAACATCATGGAAGATCTATATATTGATTGATATGATTCCCGTCTGATCCTTTTTGAATTTCGGATTGAAGATATTGTTCAATAATACGCCTATGCTAATAATGTTCATGCAGTTGCATATATACAGAAACTAGAAGGGAAAGGTTCAATCAGGATAGATGTTTACTCTTCAAACCGTTGGTGCTGGATATTGAATTCATGAATTCATGTACAGGGTTGAACTTAAAACTGAGTGCCCATTTGAATTTTAATTGGGTATAATAAATTATAAAAGTAATTAATTAAATGATAAATTTTAATTATAATTAATTATATTATAATACAATCTGTTTGGATATTATTTTTTAAAAATTAAATTTAACAGGATTAAAGATATTTGAATAATTTATTCAGAATTAATTTTAATTATATAAATTATCACAAAGGACATTGCATTTCAAAATTAAATTATTAATAAATTTATATTTAATATTATTAAAGTTGTTACATTTTATTTAAGAAGTAAATATATTATTGGTTTTATTTTTATTAAATTTTGAACTTTTTCTATAATATTTTTGAATCATTTTTTGTAATCTTTTTCAACGCTTTTTGATCGATTTTCTACGGAAGCTCAAATTACCAGCTTTTAAGAAAAATTGATTTTAAAAAAATTAATTAAATGAAAATTATGTGTTTGGACATTTTTTTGGTTAACTGATTTTTTAACTGAAAAAATCGATTTTGCCTAACCAAACAGGCACTGATTTTATTTTTTTTTTCTGTGGGAGACTATAAATAAATTAAAATATTCATATACACAAAATTATGTTAAACTAAATACATAATATATCTTTTTTTTTTGGTAATTCATTGAAGTTCTGTCAGCATTTTGCCTGTAATATTTTACAAACAGTAAACATGTGAATGTTATTGCAGCAATCTTATTATTATTATTATTATTATTGTGAGCAGTAGCAGCAGGAGCAATAGGAGTAGTAGGAGGAGTAGCAGGAGCAGCACCCCCATTTTTACAGTACATTCAAATTGTGGCTTGAGATTAAGAAGGAACATAGACTTATGCCTTGTTTATTGCTGAATCTGACTGATAATCAGTATGTTTGAAGATTCTGTCCAACTACGTTACCTACTATGCCCTTTTCTCCTCCTTCACATTGAAAGAGTTAATCCCTTCTTCACAAGAAATGACAGATGAGAAAGTTGGTGGAATCATCTCCTCTGCACTTGGAACTGGAAAAATGCAAGAGTCAAATTTTGTTCAACAGACAAATCGACAAATCGACAATATGATTATTTAAACAGCTATTCTGGAAAGGCTGTATTTCCAAGTAAAGGTTTATAATTGTCAATACAATATTTAGATAAGAAGTTGAACTACCACTTATAACCACGTATATATCCTTCATAACTATCAATGTGCTGCTGCTTCCATCTATAAAAAGCCCCCATGTATCACCTCAAAATCACAATCACAACAACATCGAAAACATTCAGAAGTCTGAGTAATTAAGAAGTTGGAAATTCCAATACCATGGCTTCTCGCGTTTCATCATTCATTTTATTACCAATTCTGCTTCTGAGTTCTCTCCAATGACCAGCCATGTGATGGCTGAAGGAGCAAGAATTCTTCTTGAATCATCTTTGCCAGAGCCCAAAATTACCTGAGTTGCCTCCACTCCCTAAGCCAGAGGTGCCTCAAGTTCCTGAATTGCCTAAACCAGAGTTACCTCATGTGCCTCCTAAGGTTGAGTTGCCTCCACTTCCAAAGTTAGAAGTACCTAAAATCCCAGAAATTTCCAAACCAGAATTGCCAAAAGTCCCAGAAAAATTCTAAGCCTGAGTTACCAAAAGTTCCTGAAATCCCTAAGCCAGAGATGCCTAAAATTCCAGAAATTCCTAAACAGGAATTGCCCGTGGTGCCGAAGATGAAGCATCTGAAGTCTCAAAAATCCTAAACCAGAGTTGCCCGAGGTGCCAAAGGTTAGAAATACCTAAAGTCCCGAAATTCCCAAGCCGGAATTGCCTTAAAGTCCCTGAAATTCCCAAACCTGAGACACTGAAAGTCCGGAAATTCCAAAGCAGAATTGCTCAGCTTCCCAAAGTTGAGTTGCCACCTTTACCCAAAGCCAGGAAGTACCTAAACTTCCTGAAATTCCAAAGCCACACTAAACTGATGCACTCTTCACTACATTGTGTTGTTTGAGATAATAATGGGCAGCTATCTAATAGCTTATACTATATGATAGATGGGTTTATAGCAGCTATTCATGGGATTATTTATTCTTCCGGGTTCCGATCTCATTAGCTCTATTGAGCTCTGTTTGTACTTCATATGTCATTAAATTACACGCTATGTTCTCTACTGAGCTCTGTTTGTACTTTACATGTCATTAAATAACACGTTATGTTCGTTTGAGATGTTTCCGTCAATTTTATTGCAATATATGTATATTGATTGATTACAAATTTGTAATTCATCATGCAGCAGACTAGCAGTCTTTAGTATAGTGAAGTTGAATTCAAGGTTAATTGCTGTATGAATTTTGATAACTTCCCCAAGCCTGCAATTTTGAAGCTTAGATTTCACCTCCTATAGCCCGAGCTGAATAAACTAAAATACGCCTGAATTGTTTTGATCAAAACGTATTATTATTATTATTATTATTATTATTATTTCAGGGAACCTTTTCCCTAAATTTATCTGACAAACAGGAATATTTATTTTTCTTGAAAGAAAATCGGGTATAAGTGAAACGTGAAGACTACTATATGAATTTAATGAAAGCTTGAGTTGAGGGCTTGAGGCAGACAAATAATGAACTAGAAGATTGAGTGAGGATAATCAGGACCATGCTATACTCCCTCCAGTCCTATTGTTCGCCACGTTCTAAAATATTTTCTTGATCCTTTATCTAAGCCGCCTTTTCTTGTTTTGCTTTTTTTAACTTTTGATGCATAGTGTCGAAGATTTTTTTTTTAACAAATTTTTAAAAAGAAGTGTAATTTACTAATTTTCAAAAAAGTTCTTACCACATATCAAATCATTTTGTTGAAGAAATTTAGGGACAAACTTAAACGTAATTTAGTTTTAAGAAAATTTTATTATTCTAAAATGTGACTTATGATTATAAAGCCTGTAATACCCGTCAAAGGCTAATTTCAAATTGCGTATGGCCCACTGCAAACTTCGTTTCTAGTGTGCCTGCAAGGAGAGAAAAGTGTGGTGAAAGAAAAAGTGGGAAGAAAATGATACTGTTTTTGCTTAGAAAGAAAAAAGGGGAGAGAGAGAGAGAGAGAGAGAGAGAGAGAGAGAGAGAGAGAGAGAAAAAAAATAATATGTGCGATTCACGTGTTTTTATTTTCAATTTTTTCTCTTTAGATTTGTTGAGATTCTGGAGGAAAAAAAATTCAATTTTAATTTATTTATAAATTATTGTTTATATAAAATTAACAATTTTTTACTATTTTTCTCTCACCTAGCCAAACATAAGAGAAGACAATTATGGCCCTGTTTAGAAATCTGATTTGAGAACAGTTTTCTATTTTTCAGAACAAGAGAATAAAAAAATTTATTTGATAATATGTTTTCAAAAAGTGTTTTGAAGAACAAAAAAATAAAATATTATTCTAGAGAAGAAAAAAATGAAAACAACTTTTACGTGTTTTGTGATTATTGTTTTAGACAATAAAAGAGAATGAGAAAAACATTTATTTCTATCATTTTTTTGTTCTTAGAACATGTTTTACAAAATATCAATTTTTAAAATAATAAATAAAAACAGTTTCAAACAGCACCCTTTTTTTTATTATAACTTCACTTTTCTTTTCAGAAAAATGACAATTAGGACCCCATAAGATTATCAATAACAATTATAGACATTAATTATTAAAATCTTAATAAAAGATCATAATTTTTACATGTAATTTAAAAAATATGAATATTCAATTAAAAAATATACTAAACACACTTGAAATTATTTATGATATCAATTGAGAAATTATGAAAGTTAGTTAAGAATCTTAATTTTTTATTGTTACTATACAAATAAGTCATTTGAAAAATTAAGTAAATATATTTAAAATTATTTGTAATGTTAGTTAGGAATTTATGAGAGTAGTTGTGAATCACAAGCTAATTACTTACAATTTTTTTTCTTTCAATATATAGATAAATTACTTGAAAAATTTACTAAATACATTTGAGATTATTTGTAACATCAATTAAGAATTATAAAAGTTGGCTATGAATTGTAAATTAATCACTTGTTATTTTTTTCTATTGCTTAAAAATTCAACAAAAAATAGTTGAAAATCTCTGTAACATTAATTGAAATATTATTAAAGTTTGTTGTAAATCTCAAATTAATTAATAAAATATAATTTATTATAAATAAGAACCATGAACTATTATTAAATTTTATTAATTAAAATTTGTAATTCTTATTAATATTTTTATAGGATCCCTAATTATCATTTTTTTTCTCTCATTATTTTTTTTTTTCATTTTCTTGTAGCTAAGCATGCGATCAAGTCATTGCTAAGTCAATTAAAGTTTGTAAGTCAGAGAGAGGGCTGGTCCTTTTAAGTTCAAAAAAATTGAGAGCCAAACTGCTGCTTTGATTTTAAAAAAGGTAATTGGACTTAAAGGGTTAAGTCCGAAAATAAAGGGCCTGCCTTTTAGGTCAGGGCCAGCCCTTTTAAGTCTTAATATATTTTTTTTGAAAAAAACAACCTAAAAAAATAAACAAAAAGAAGACATCACATTACTCAAACTCAGCACTCACTCTCTAATCCAGATAGTAGACACGCACATTATATTTGCTTACTTTGAATATTTTTGCATTCTTTAAATACATTAAAATTATGATTTTGTTTTATTATTTATTGCAAATAATGAGGATGAAGAAGGAAGATATAAAAGCTTAATATATTTGCCACTGGTGAGGATCCACAAGAAGAAGGATCAAATCATATTAATGTTGATGATAATGAAAATCATCAAAATTTAGCTGATGATGCTACCAATGTGTAATTGATTTTGGAATGTTTATTTTTTTTTATTAGACTTAAAATTTTTTTCTATGAATTGATTTTATTTTATTTTTCTAGACTTAATGTAATGTGTAATAACTTGTTAAGATTTTAATATGTTTTTAAATTTTTAAATTAAAAAATTTTTTAAAAAAATAGGACTGAAGTCCTGAGGGCCGGTCCTTCAACCCTTAGGGCCAAGACCGAACTGCTAAAAATAAAATCCTAAGATATAATCAAACTTAAAAGGGTCAGTTAATTTAAGTTTTGACTCCTGAAGGGTTAGCCTTAATTGACACCTTTAATAGCCATTTTTGTTTGTGTTAGGTTTATCAACATGCAATTGGGTCTGCACACGTGTCTGTGTCAACATAAAATGTATACGGAAAATATGCGTGTACATGCATACATGTATTTGAATTTGAATAAAAAAATTCAGATTAAAATATCAGATGACGGACGCAAACAAGACTGATATGTGATTCCGAGCTGAGCTAAGCCGGACGACATTTAATGATAAGGTCGACAAGTGAACCACCAACCCAATTACCGGGTCTAAAGAAAGTTCGTGTGGATCATGTAGAGTTCGGTATCCCGATGGCCATGATTGATGATAACCCATTTGATCTAAACTTCTCCTTTCAATCCTTATTATAATAAAGCCTTCCTCGTGACCCTTTGTGTGTGTGTGTGACACCTTTTATTTATTTTGAAGTATTGATTTTTTTAATATTTTTTAACCTGCTAAACACCTCATAACTAACTAGTTAACCAACCTCATAATTAATATTTTTTATTGATGGTAAATTTTTAAATTTTCAATGCATTCTGATGGCATTTTAGATCATACTCATGAAAAAAGCCATATATACATATAGATATATGAACCAAGTGCCAAGTGTGGATGAGGTCAAATTCCTTTTCCCTCCTGTGAAGTTCCTCACGTTTTAGTTTCCTATTGCACTGTTTTTAATAAGTAAATATTTTATATTGAAATAACCCCACTAAAATATATTCTCTAGCATGAGAATATTGAATTTTTCTCCTCTAAACCAGAAGTAGTTGTAGATGTCACAGGTCAAGACTGTTCAACTACACAAACCCATCACCTGATCAATCCCATGCATGTATGCAAGCGTAGTCTCAATTGCTTCCAACTGATATCTCGTCGGCTTTACTATTTCCAAAATCTATGATTAAAATTTACAAGCCAATTTGGTTTCTGGAAAATATTACACTTGTAAGTTTTTCTCTGTGTGCGTGATCAAATGATATTTAAGGCGAGAAGTTAAGCTAACAGTTTATTACACACGACTTTTTAGTACATGTGTGCTTCTACTTCATCTATAAAAGGTCCTCATATATCATTCCAAAAATAATCACAAGCATAGAAAAACCAATTGGGAAAACGATTACATGGCTTCCGACAGTTTTTCTTCTCTCGCCATATTGTTACCCCTTCTGCTTTGAGTTTCTCTTCAATAACCAGCCATGTAAAGGTTGAAGGGGCAAGAATTCTTGAATCATCTTTGCCAGAGCCAAAATTACCTGAGTTGCCTCCACTCCCTAAGCTCGAGCTGTCTCAAGTTCCTGAACTGCCTAAACCAGAGTTATCCCGTGTACCTAAGGTCGAGTTGCCACCATTTCCAAAGCTACAAGTGCCTGAACTTCCAAAATTGCCTGAAACCCCTGAAATTCCTAAGCCTCCAGAGTTACCAAAATTTCCTGAAATTCCAAAGCCAAGGATGCCTAAAGTTCCAGAAATTCCTAAATTACCTGAGTTTCCTGTGATGCCCATGGTAAAAGTACCAGAAATTCCTAAGCCAAATTTGCCTGAGGTGCCAAAGCCAGAAGTAAAAAGAGTCCTAGAAATTCCTAAGCCAGAATTTCCTGAAATCCCTGAAATTCCTGAGCCAGAGATGCCAAAAGTCTCTAAAATTTCGAGCTAGAGGTGCGTAAGGTCCCAGAAATTCCCAAGCCAGAATTGCCTAAAGTCCCAGAAATTTCCAAGCCAGACATACCAAAAGTCCCAGAAATTCCAAAGTCAGAATTGCCTAACGTCCCTGAAATTCCTAAGCTAGAGTTACCAGAAGTCCCTGAAATTTCCAAGCTAGAGATGCCTAAAGTCCTAGAAATTCCCAAACCAGAATTGCCTAAGGTCTGAGAAATTCCTATGCCAGAAATGCCAAAAGTCCCCGGAATTCCCAAGCCAGAATTGCATCAACTTCCTAAGGTTGAGCTGCCACCATTACCAAAGCCTGAGTTTGCCGCTGTGCCAAAGCCAGACGTTCCCAAGATTCCTGAATTTCCAAAACCCCACTGAACTATCATTTCTTAAACAAGGATATTACTTATTTCCCCTAGCTTATATTCATCAGATGTAATAAATGGGTTAAATTGCTCTCGTGAGTCAATTTAGTAATATAATTTCTGTATAACTTGTCGTTACATCTTCTCACACAGTGTTCATGTAGTTTGCGATCATTATTTGAAAGTTTAGTTGAGCTAATGTTACTTAATTCAGCTTCTTGCTGCCGTCCGTGTGTTACTTTTTAGTTTATATCTGTAAAGACGTACGAAAGAGAAATACACTTGGATGGATTTTGAGCAGAGGACGTACTATGCATTGCCAAAAACTTCTGGAAAGTGTTCTATTGTAAACTTTTTGGAAATTAAAGTCAGACTCTAGTTTAGCATTTGAATGATGATTTTTCTTCTGCCTGTATCTGATTCTTTCCCCCCTCGTCTTCATCTTTAGATTTTCTTCTCAATTAGCAGTAGAAGACGATTCCTTTTGTGATTCTTGGGGAAACTCGCGCGTGAAAGTGTAAGATTCATTACGTACCGACCTGTCGCTCTCGAAAAATAAGGATAACTGTACGTACACTAATACAAACTTGTGGGGATCTTATCCGTGATAAATTTTAAGCCAACAAAAAATAGTAACATGCTTCTAATGCTCCATCCATAATTAGGAATTCTATACTTAATTGATAAAAAAGCCGCGCAATTAATAAGGAAAGCAAACAGCCTCTTAGTCTCAAAAAATATGATCAAATTAACAACAACGAAGGCATGGGAAAGATAATGACAGAAAGTGCAGCTAGAGTTACGTTATTGTTAATGGCCACATTGGCCATTACTGTTCCATGCCTCGTCGACGCTAACATTGGAGATTTTGACGATTATCTCCGAGAAAAAGCTAAGCAGGCCCGGAGAGTGGCTCTTGAAGCATACGAACCTAACCCTTTGAAGGTCACGTCAGAGCTCAATATGCATGTCCATCTGTACGTAAGCTCTTGTACGTAAAGCTTTTGAATGTGGAAATTTAGGGTTTTCTTTAGTTTTCACAATAACACGTAATGAATGGATGATGCAGGGCGATGAATGAGGCCAAAAACAGCAGTAGAGGGAGGGACTTGAGCGAGAAGAGACACAAAGGACCGTGCTTGACCACCAACCCAATCGATCGATGCTGGAGATGCGACAAAGACTGGGAGAAGAATCGCTTTAAGCTAGCCGAATGTGCCATGGGTTTCGGCCGCAAGACCACCGGCGGGTTGGGCGGTAAGATCTATGTCGTCACAGATTCTTCCGACGTCGATGTAGCTAACCCGAAACCGGGAACTCTGAGGTACGCGGCGATCCAGAAGGAGCCATTGTGGATCATATTTGCGCACAGCATGGTGTATTAAGCTGAAACAGGAGTTGCTGGTGAATTCCGACAAGACAATCGATGGACGAGGAGCCAATATTCACATAAAAAGCGGTGGCGGCCTCACCCTGCAATTCGTGAAGAACGTCATCATCCACAATCTTCGCATTCGCAATATCAAAGCAAAGAAGGGAGGTCTGGTGAGGGATGCTCCGGACCATGTCGGGTTGAGAACCAGAAGCGATGGCGATGCCATCAGCATCTTCGGATCCACCAACGTCTGGATCGATCACATCTCGATGTCCAACGCGACGACGGGCTAGTCGACGCCATCATGGGTTCCACCGCCATTACCATATCAAATTGCCACATGACGAGACACAACGATGTAAGTAACTAATTACTTGCTTCAACGACATGATAAATGAAGGAAACGAATTCATTCGTTAACAAGGTAGAAGAAATAAATGCAGGTGATGCTGTTTGGAGCAGGAGACGTGTATCAACAGGACAGGGTGATGCAGGTAACGGTGGCGTTCAACCACTTTGGGAACGGATTGATACAGAGGATGCCGAGGTGCAGACATGGGTGGTTCCACGTGGTGAACAACGACTACCATAACTGGATAATGTACGCCATCGGAGGAACGGCGAATCCGACCATACTCAGCCAAGGAAACCGGTTCAGTGCTCCGAACAACGAAGCAGCGAAGCAGGTTACAAACAGAGTGAGTGCGCCGGAATCGGCGTGGAAAAACTGGCGGTGGCAGACGGAGCATGACGAGTTTTGTGAACGGAGCTTTTTTTGTACCGTCGGGAACACCTATAACTGAATCTAAATTCGACAAAGAGGGTTTGATACCACCCAGACCAGGGATTGAAGCTCC
>NW_026555442.1:0-73053 GCF_029017545.1 Prosopis cineraria
GCACCTCCCTCCAAAAATTATATTATGCCATATGGATTATTAACATTGACAGTGATGGTTTTTTCTTCTATTTTCCTCGAAAGTGGTAGAACATGTATTTAAATTTCTTTAGGGGTCAGACAGTCAAAGTATTCCATCCAATCAACAAGCAAATGCTGCCTTGGAAAATCTCTTAATAGTCTAGCGATTTTTTCTCTTTACAGCATAAAGCTGCTAAAAAATTGCCAACTTATTATTTAATTTGAGACATAAGACTTTATTTTGGTCACCAAAAAACATTAATTTAGTTGATAAGAATTTAACTTGTAATTTAGAGTTGTTGGTTGATATCTTATTTACAATATATAAGAATCTTCTGAGCAAGTGAGGCATATGCCTTAACTTTGATAAGTCTTTTAAATTTATTCATCTAGTCATTATTATATAAAAAAAATATTTTGGTCGATTAACCAGCTAGATGAATTGTAGCCATCTTGAAACTAAAATCGTATTTTTTAAAATTTTAAAAAAAAAAAGTTCATGTATGCATGCATGATTAGAAGCTTCAATGACTGTTCTATACTATGCTAATTTCTGCGATTACTGATAAGGGCAGTAATCTCAGACCCCCGCCGAGCAGCTGTTGACCCTTCAAGCTGAAGTTAACCAGCACAAGTCAATTAATATTCGGTCTTTCCCCCTCCCCCCCGGGTGATCAGCACTTCAGTTAGTTCGTTCTTCAAATTCAAACATAAGCAGTCAATTTAACCCTGACATGATATGTTATTACCTCTTATAATTGGTCTTGTCAGTTCACTAACATGTCCACTTTCTTCTATTTTTACGATTTACTTATCTGTGCATTGCAATATTTAAATGTCGATTTCCGTCGTATATGTGAAAGCACTCGCCATAAAAAGTCATAAAGACCCGATAAGTGAATGGGATATATATTTCAAGCAAGTGCATGCGTACACATGCAATATATTACTAACTACCACACACACACACACATGATCATTTTGATGTTGGAGGTTGTAGAAGATTTTGGCACTGACTAAGGCTAGATTATACCAAAATCTATATATCATGACTATATATAGACGGCGTAACTTTGCGGAAATTTTGTATTATATATACTGCAATATATGTAAATAGCCAATGATTTGCGAAGTGTTCAAGGTCAGACTAAATGGACAATAAGCAAAGAGCCAAATACGTCGCTGCAAAATTAGAATTAGCTTGATGTTATATGAAGAAACGACCACCTCGAATTTGTATTTTCACGTATAATGAGCCGGCCAGTTTGCTCTTTTGCAAGCATATATTTCCAATTTAATGTGTGGCTGAGATAGCATCCAATAAAACAAAACTCGCCATCTCTTTTTGTCCCCCATTTTGCCTAATTAAACACAGGAATGTGATTAAGTTTCACTACCAAAAGTCAAAATGAGCATACGAATTGGAATATATAATATTGTTATTCATCGAAGTTCGAGGCACGGCCAGGGTTACCTTGGATTCCTTGAGCAGCGGAAAAAGTTAAGAAAAGTAAAAGAGACTTTAATTTGTCCATTGAAATAACAGCATGATCATGACCCCAACGACAACATCATTCAATCCGACGGACACGGGCTAGGCCTTTTTCATTTTTAAATCAAACTTTAAGCTTTTGCTTCAAGTCTTTCACGTTACAGCACGTACTGTATTTTAATTAAACTAATCCTCTTAATTGATTATGTCCCAACAGTGCAAATCAAAATCCATCACACAGTGCATTTCTGGATATTTATGAAGATGCAAATAACAATGGATCGTGAATTTTCAAACAATAATTTAACCCGAATTAGGGTTTCGCGAGCACCTCGTCATGTAAATTAGTACCAACAGATTCTAGTTTTCAAAACGAACAAGCTGATATCCACAGGTTAGAATTGAAAGCTCGGTTGAGAATTCATAACTAGCTGCAAGTCTGCAGACTTCATAACCAATTAAATATATATATATATATATATATGTAGTTATGGGTGATTTCTTGTTGATCATGCCACTTAATTGCGCAGAAAAAATTTGATTTTGGATGTGATTATACTGTGCAAAACATATAGTATGACTAGATTCTTCAGAAATGAAGATAATTCATATGAAAAGACAAGTAAAGCCTTGGCATACTTTATTATAATACATACGAATCATACTTGATTTATCTCGTATTGAAAGGCATGCAATCAACAATGAACAGAGTTACTGATCTCCTCAGTTTCATTTTCCAAAACATAAGATTCCAACGGCACAATTGACAATTCCAATACATATGACGCGACTCACCATGAAAAGAGACGTTGATCTTGCTCTGACGTATCTGCTTCATCGCTATATATATATATATAATCAGACGTCTTCATCGGCGAGTACTCCTCCAGCTTTCTTTGTTTTATCCGGATTCCTTCTGCGGCTGGCGGTGCCGCCGCCATCACGGCGGAGATTCCCATCGTTGAGGATCAGCGGCAAGTCGTTGGCTTCTTTCGACGTCTTCTTCGGTGGCGACGCGGATGCAAGAGCAACGCTCCAAGGATGCGAAGAAAGCAGTGGTGACTCCATTGATGAACCACATGGCCACACCGTCAAGCTTTCCGCAACCAGCCGGAGAGGGCTGGCTTGACGACGAAGATCGGACCCTCGACTCCTCAGGGTTTGATCGCAGACTGAAGAAGCCGGGGCAGCTGGATGATGTGCTTGTGGCAGCCATGGAATTCGCGTTCACCTTCAATCTCGCCACAAGATTAAGACGATGGGTTTAAGAAGCCTTCACTTTTCTGATTGACTCTGGGGCTGTAGCTAGGTTTCATTATTAATATTACACGAGTTTTAACATAATCACAGGTGAGATTTTTTCTATCTCTTAAGAGATATTTTTCAGTCTGTTTTTTATATTCGTACTATTATGTGTGTTTTAAAAAAATGAGTAAACCGTACAGACAATTATTATTTCTTTTAATTGTGTTGAAACTATACAGATATTATGTTTTAATTTTAATTAAAACTTCAAATTCTCAATTGAAATTTTATCCGCAGAAATACATAAAATATAATAAATGTTCTAGTTCAAACACGTATGTGTAAATTAATAGAAGACACTTTAATAAGAGAATGAACATTCATTTTTCTTTAAAAAAAATCTTCGTGTTTTAAAAATAGATCCAATATATCAAATAGTCATTTCAACAGTGTATATAATTAGTCGTTATGGTTTAAATCTAAGTAGTTTGTTTGGCCAGAAATCTAAATATAGTTAAATTTTAAAGAGACAGCGTACTGAGCACCATGATAATCCTTTAAGATTAAATTAACTGTGAAATTACACAGACAGCTTTGAACTCATGATTAATTTTTCTTTACTTCAATAACGCTAATCTCAAAGCTGACAGTATAAAAGAAATGGCCTGTCTTGCCAATCAAACAATTAAAAGCGTTGTTAGTTGATTACGAGGCCTATAGTTATCGTTCCATCCAGCGTTAGTGGTGCTTTTCCCTTGAGTCCTTCTGAGTAATATTTATTTTTGATTACACGCCTTCTATCTAATGACAATTTTCTTAAAAAATACTGATAATTAGTTAAGAAACATTGGAGATGAGAGATATTCCCTCAGTTCCTAAGATGCTTTTCAACATTTTTTTATTTTTAAATATAAGAAATTGTTAATATACTTTTTTAATAAATGAAACATTATATCTTTTATTAAATTAAAAGAGAAAAAAATAAATACTCTCGTGAATTTATTTTAAAAAATATATTTATTTTTATATATAATAATTAAAATTAAAATTAAAATATTACCATATTATTGATTAATAATTAATTTTATTAATTTATATGATTTGATTAAAAATATTTTATATATAAGTACGCATGAAATATATTTCAAGTTGGTTGTGATATCACACTCGCATGAAACACTAATCATTTCAAGACGTCTGGAGCAAAGCATGAGTGTCAGGAAAATATTCTTGACGCCCAAACATCTCAGGTCGTGCTTACTTTACTCTTCCTTCAACATAATTACTTCATGCATCATCACTTGCACAAATTCCTTTTGGAATTTGATCAGTAGATGTGCAATGATTCTACTCCTTGCAAAGCTTCCCCCAATCCCAATCTCACAGTCATAGCTTCAAATATATATGCAGGATTTTAATTTAAACTTAAGAATAAAATTAGCACTCAGTGTAGTATCAAGTTTTCGCAATCAAGTGTTCTCCACTCTTTATTTTTTCGGCGAGGATAGTATGGTCTTATTCTTCTCACAACCTAATTTCTATGCGCCAAGAAGCACAGAGAGTTTATCATTTCATTGTCTGTGAATGGAAAATGGGAATGGGTTAGGTAGGAAATAGTAACGTCTTAAACAAAACTATATCAAATTTCATCAACTAGTTTGAATTTAAGTTGAATTGGGTTTATGTATATATATATATATATATTATATTTGGCAGAAGGCTTAAATTCTTTCAATTGAAATTGGAATATTCTTTAAGAAGCAATGGACTGCCCTACTGGGTGCACCCATCAATTTGACCCAAATAAACTCACAATATGTACCTACAATATACTTCTTATAATTTTATTTATAAGTCAATTTTAATATTTTTATTAAAATTAAAAAAATTTAAATTTAAATCTCATTAATTTTGTCTATAAATTTAATATGTTTCTAACTTTACTTCTATTGAATATACATATTTTAAAAATATAATATTCAAACCTTTAATAATTTTTCAAGATTCAATAAGGACAAAATGATAATTGTGAATATATAATAAATAAAATGTCTTATAAATATGATTAAAAAAACAGTCTTTTCTTCGTCAGGCAAGATGAGTAATCACTATGAGGGGGGTCACCTTTATTTTTCCTTTCTTTTCAACTGGTCTCTTAAGTTAAAACACGGGCCAATAAAAATAAAATAATAACAAGTCTTTTTTGATTCAATAATGTGACTTCTTTCAAATTTCAAAATCCTTCCGTTCATATCACTACTGTTTTTGTAAATTAACTCTAGCCCAGCAAGCAAGCGACAGCGAGAGTGGATTGATTCGTGCTTTTGCATAAAAAAAATCTAAGATGATTTCCATTATTTACAGTTTACTGATATAGTTTTTGTATACTTTTTAGTTTTTATTTTGTATATTGATGATTGATATTACTTTCATAAATCCCATAATTTTAAGTCATAAACAAGTATTATTATCTTTTTTAAATCATTCTTTGTCTATTAATGGTGGATTAAAGATTTTGTTATTTTCTATGATATCTTCACAATTGATAGCCATAAGACAAATTCTTAAAAAATTTGAGTTTGGTTTAAAATATTTTTCTTTCTTAAGCAAAACTTTTCATGCGCGTATCCAAAAATCAAATATTAAAATAATATTTAAGGATTCAGACTGTTACCATCCCGCAATTATTTGATGAATTAAAGAAAGACTCTAATGTTACACTGAGCCTTTCTACTGGACTCGGGCAACATGGGAACCTTGCTTTGATATTGGGCTATGCATTAGATGGAGCCCAATTTACTTTAGCCTAAACAATTAGTAATAGTGTTTAGCTTTAAAATAATAGCACATATTATTCCAAAAAAAAAAAGGCAAGTTCATTAGCTGCTAGTACGGTTAAAAACAAAATGACTAACCTCGAGCCTTATAGTTTATACTAATGTATAAAACTCACTCCAGTTAATAATAAAATTAACCTACCTAGAGCCGATCAAGTGATCGTAAGAATACGATGCATGACGAGTACCCATTATTGAGAGTCAAATCTTTTGACGTGACAAGAATATTAACAATTATTTTCTTAAAATTAAATTTATATATACAGTCCTTTTGTTTGATATAGGGATCCGTTGCGAACAAATTAGAGAATGTAATTGGTAAGGATGTGATATTTCATTAAGGGCACACGTTTGAATCTTTTTGCCAAACTTTTTGCAATAAAAAAAAAATACAATATGTTCCATGGTTCATTTACGAGCAAGACTCAAAGTCAGTGTCTCTGTCTATCCGAGGCACATTGATCCGTTGTTGAGTATGGTGCTAAAAGCAACAAAAAACGCTCCGGGAGAATTCATCACGATGAATCTATTGCAAAACTAAAGGTCCTTCTGAGCATCTGAGCTTTCTCATGCTATATCTCTGCCCCCCACACCCAAAATGGAAGCACACTAATGTATATATGATAGCCTCTCCATCTTAAAGTACAGGACAGTTTTAAAAAAAAAATTCATTTTAAAATATAAAATACTTTGAATAGATAATGTTTTATAATTCTAACATTATTTTTTCTTTTTAGAATTAATTTCTGTCTCTTATCCTTTTTAATATATTAAATGATGGGTATTTTTTAAAATCTATAATTTTTTAAAAAGATAAAGTTATTAAGTGTATTTAACAAAATTTATTAATATATAAAATTTTATTTAAATTATCTTATAATTTAAATGAAGAAAGTATATATTATCATCTCTCCTGTTCTTTTATCAATAAGTTTGAGAAATTGTTTGGCAAAAAACAGTTGAAATTACTTTTTCCAAAAAACCATGGTGACATAAAAACCACGATACTTATTTTAAGCTAATTGATGCCATTTTTAAATAATTATGTCCTTTTCATTCAAGAGTGGAGATACGAAACTGATTTAGATATGCATGAAACTATTGTTTTTTAATTGTTTTGTGTAAAATAATGTCTCACGCGCGAACACCGTTCACTGGAACATACTCTCCACGTGTATATATGTAGACAGTTCTTGGCTTCTCTCCCTAATCTTTCCCTCTATTTTCACTCCACTACTTAAATAAAATCTGAACCATTTATATTTGATAGAGGCTAACTTCGGATGGTCCACATTTAACATTTAACATTTAACATTTATATTTATATTTTATATTTATTAAAATTAAATAAATTCACTTTATCACCAAATTGGATAGTCTAATTTAATATGTCCAATTCAATTTAATTTTATAATTTTTTATAATTTTTAAAATTAACTATTCAAATGTACACTGAACAATTCAAATTTCATGCTAATTTTTTTATTTCATCAAAAAATATTAATTTTTTTATAATTTTTATAAATTTTTATTTTGATAAATATAAAATTAAAAGTGAAGATAGTCTCCAACTGACACTTTTTAAAAAATATTTTAATAAAAATATAAATTAAAAAATTTAAATTCAAACCATTCAAAGTAAATTTAAATAATTAATTTATAAAAATTTGATATTAATTTTTGAACTCCCTAAATTAAATCTGAGCTATTTTAATGTGTGATAAAATAGATTAATTAAAAATTTTAATTTTAATTTTAGTAAGTATAAAATAAGAATATAAATAAAAAAAAAAAAATGTAAATCTAAATCATTTATATTTAGTTTGCAATAAATTTGGACAGTTCAAATTTTATTCTAATCAGTGGAGGAGAAATGAAGGAAAAGGTTAGTGGAGGGAACAGGGAGAGAACCAGAAGTGAAGGCCTTAGCAGGGAGAGATGCAGGGAGGCAACCGAGAAGGTGCGAGTTAAGGAGTTATTGGAGTTATACAGGGCAAACCATAAATTCAAAGTCGCCGAGCTCTTGTGGCCAAATCCAAAAGCAGAGAGGCACTCATTAATTAGTGATTAGTAATAATGATAGTGGATAAAGGGCGATCGAGACGATCCTGAATTTTTTTTTTTTTTTTTTGAAATGACATGGAGTTCTAGTGCACAACTTGGAGAGAGATTTTGATGCAAGTATTCATCTTCATTGTTGCTCCGCCGCAAATCGTGATTCTGTTCGTCTGCCATAGCTCCTTGTGGTCCTGCCATTTACTTTCGCGTTCGCTGTAGCATCTTTAACGAGAGTTCTTCAACTAGAGCTCCCTTCCACAACCTCTATTTTTACCAGTCACAATTGCAATCCGTCGAGCTTTGCTCTGCTGAACCCCTCCCATCTGATTGAAACAGTGCTCGTGAGAAGGTTGTGAAAGAACAAATTTATAAAGCAGCATTTGATCAAACACAGCATGACGGAAATCATGATGGAGATAATGAAACTAACAGCTTCACATGAGCAAATTGAAACATCAAGCCAATGCTCAAAAACCACCAATTTTTTTTTTTTTTAAAAAAAGATACCAGAGTGTGGGCAGAAACCAGAAGCCACTCGTTGATCTTTTTGTGGGCAGAACTCAGAGTTCGATGACAACCCAGAGTCTAATCAGAATAGTTATATGCACTTCTAGAAGAAAGTGGCGTTGAGATCAAAACCTAGGCTAGTGGAGATTTAGGGCAAAATGGAGAAGACGAATGAAGTGGAGAAGGAGGAGTTGTTGGAGGGTTAGCGAGAAGAGGAAGACGGAGAAGGAGAACTGGAGAAGTCAGAAGAGGAGAAGCAGCGGGTCAGCGAGAAAGCACTGACTACCGACACCCTTCCTCTTCCAGCAGATGACACGTGTAAAGTGTTGGTCAAATTCTCAGATTAGCGGTCAACGTAATTGTACCTTTTTCAAATGTTTTACGGTTATTTTACTTCGAACAAAAGTTTACAATATCAGGTAATTCACCAAAAAAATAAAATAAAATAAAATATTTTGATCTTTAACCTTTTAATATATATGTTTAGGTATTATTCAAGGATTGAAAAAAAGAAAGGTCAATGGTAGTCATAGTCTCTCTAACTTTTTTTTCTAATAAAATATAAAGATCATATACTTTTTAACTCTCTTGAATTGGTATATTATAAAAATTTTAAGATATTAAATCAAATTTTTATTTTAATTTTATATGTAACATTTTACTTATGTATAGTTCAATTGTTTCGATAGCATAAAAATACACTCCCTCTGCTCAAAAATATAAAGTATTTTTTAAAGAATTAAATGTTAAAAAATGGAAGACATTTTTAATCTTTCGAGGTGTAATAATGGCCTTTTTTAAAAGTGCCCCTATTGATAATAATTTTATATTTATTGTAGGATATTTAACAGGAGTAAATATAAAAAAATATGATTAGTAAGTTGGTAACTACTTTACTGAGGGAGTGAAACTCGATTGCAAATATTTTTCATTTTTTAACAGAGGGAGTAGTTGTTTTATGGTCTAATTATTTTCAATAAGATAATACTACACTAACTCTTAAAGCATTGATATCATTTGATCTCGATTTTATTTTGTATTTGATAAAATAAATTATGAAAATTATTATTGACAAACTTTATCAAGCACTATAATAAAAATCTCAAAATATATTGAATGATACGTGCTTGATATATATCATAAAATTACTTATTCAAAAGTTAAGATGTTATGTTTATGATTTGTTTTTCTTAAAAAATATTTTTATGTAATAACTAAGCCATTAAAATTTATTATATGAATGTTGTTTATTATAATATATTTAGATCTCATCGACATAAAGAATTTGTAACAATTGAGCATCATTATCGTGTTGATATATTTATTTACTATAATTACTAATTCAAAGAGTTGAATAATAAATTCACTAAGCAAGTAATGTGATTTTATAGATTGAACAAAATTTTAAATTTTAAGAATGTATTTAAATCATTTAATACTCATGAAGAATATAAAATCTTTACCAATTTAATAATAGTTTATATTAAGAAGGAAATTGTTGAAAATTTTATTATGAATATAATAATTAATTATTTTTATACTATGAAAAATTAATGAGTAAAACTTAAAAATAAAAATATTTATTTTTATTATATATTTGTAAAAAAAAATGAATGAATATATATATGTTGAATATTTATATTCTGTTAGTAAAATATATGTTATTATACATGTTTTGTTTTCTCAGCTTTTTAAATATTTTTTTTTTTGCTCCGTCCTTGGTGTATATGTGTGTGTAAAAATAATAAATATAAAAAAAGTACTGGGGACGTGTATTTTTATTGCATGCATGGGTTGCCCCTCCATTTTTATATATGAAAAAAAGTTGTATTATATAGTTTAAGAAAGTTAGTTTCATATAATAATTATATTTAAAAAATAAAAAATTAAACTAAAATTCCTTATGTCAATCAATATAAACATGCATTAATTATTTTTTTAATATAAATTATGAGTGATGATTTATGAAATATATAATAAATACTTATTGAAATACTTCCTTCGTTTAAAAATATAAAGTATTTTTAATCAAATTTTATTCCTAATAAAGTAGTTATCTATTTTTAAACTAATCTTATCTTTTCATATTCACCCTTATTAAATACTTTACAATAAATATAAAGTCATTATTAATAGGGACACTTTTAAAAAATAATGATTACACTTCGAAAGATTAAAAATATTTTATATTTTTAAATAAAGAGAATATGTAATTTTATTTATACAAAAAATAAATAAAAAGTAATAATTTTTTTTACAAATAAAAATGAAGAGAGTATATGAAGTTGGTGTAGTTTTGACTTTCTAAAAAAAAAAAAAGCACCAAAAGTATGATCCTTCATATGAAAGTTAAGAGTTGGTCATTAACTATTGATAATAGCTCACGCGAACCCGTAGTCATCAACAAATTAATACAGGACATACATAGCCACCCCCATGCCTCCAAAACGTCTACACAATAATGGAGATGAGATTTAGAGAATTAGATTCTAAATAAACGATAAATGATATAAAGTAAGATCAATACAGTCTTAGGCTAAGAGTATTGAGATTTGAGAGAACAAGTTGTCATTTATCTCTAATCACATTATAGCCGCTGACGTGTCACAGAAAACAAGAGTAGTGTGAAAAGAAAAAAGAATCTGAAACAGTTATATACACAGCAAGTGCGGTCACACCCTTCCTATCTTCTGCAATTCCCTTCGACTCCTTCTCCTAATGTGCGTGACGTCCAAATCGCTTCAGCTTCGTGTTAACTTTTCTTCTATGCAGAGGAAAACAGAGTAGGGATCATAAATTGGAAATAGCCACCCGCCAATTCGCCATTTTTTACAGGGAAATTGACAATTAATTTTTTTTAAAAAATATTGATAAAATATTTTTAAAAATAATTTATAAGTATCAATTCAAAAAGTAAAAATTTTTACAATTTTAATTATAAATAAAATATTTAAATTTTAAATATAACTTTCAGCTCTTAATTTAAATTTTTGTTTATAATTATTTGAATCAATATAATATCAATACATTATTTTTTAGAGGAAATTGATAGGATCTAATTGTCATAAATTTTCTCAATTTTATTGTCATTCTTCCTTTGTCTTAAGTCTTAACGCTTGTATTTGGCTATATATGTATATACGTATTTACTTAATAATACATTAATTGGTAAAAAAGTTGAATTCAAAGTAGGAAATTTTGAATGGAAAACAAAATATTGATCAAAGAGAAGAATACACGTGACTGAATCATAATAACACTTTAGAAAATTATCATGTTGAATCTGATCATCTCAATTCACATGTATAATAATAATATGATAGAATAAAGTAATTCATACATACCTGAAAAATCCATGAGTGCTAGAGAAATCTCGATTATCTCGAGTATAGGCAGGTACACAACCCTTAGGTCCCCAGAGCCTTCAGAGAGTTCAGAGATAATGGAAATAGAAGAAAATGAGTCGTGTCTTTGCGGTTATCGACTAATCGTCTTATATAGATCAGATCGGTAACCGCCTTATTAAATAATAAATAATTATATTATCTATTATTTCTGACTCAGTCAGTTAAGAGATAGGAAATAACTGACAGCTATTGGGTTGTGGGTTGGGCCTTTGCCCATTGGGCTCACTTGTGTGGTCCACCTATCACAGTCCACACAAGATCATAAAGACCAATTTATTGGGCTTATTAATTAATGCTAATTTATAAATAATATTCCAACAATCTCCCACTTGGATTGCATTAATTAAGCAAGTTGTATAAACAAGCCACAAACAAATTCAGAAAATGAAACTGCACAAAATCACTGAATCCTATGGGGAAACAAGTGATATGATATCTCATAATCTGAGTAAAACATAAAATTTTATTTCAAATACAGCTCAGTAAGATAACAACATAAATTACTGATTCCTATGGGGAAACAAGTGACATGCATAGCGTACCACAACAGAATCATTGAATTCTATAGGGATACAAATGATATAGACGCATCTAACTGAACTGAACATAACTCACAGAAGAAAATAAAGCTTAAAGAGAAATTGCAACATAAAAGGTTCTCGAACTCTCACTAAACTAGGGCATCAAAGGAATTCATAATACCCATACAAGTTACATGATTTTAAAAAACTTCTACAAGTAAGCCCTTAGTCAGCGGATCTGCAAGCATCTGCGTGCCAGGAATGTGTACCACGTGAGTTTGAGACTCAGCAATTTTCTCTTTCACAAACATAAGTTTGATATCAAAATGCTTTGTACGACTGGAATTTCTGTGATTATTAGCATAGTATACTGCAGATTTGTTATCACAATAAATTGTCAGAGGACGTGATATTGACTCAACTAGGCGCATGCCAGATATCAACTTCCTTAGCCATATAGCGTGACGTGTAGTCTCAAACAAGCAATATACTCAGCTTCCATGGATGAAACTGCCGTAAGTGTCTGTTTCACACTCTTCCAAGAGACAGCTCCTCCAGACAACATGAAAATATAGCCAGTCGTGGATTTACGATCATCCAGACAAGAGGTAAAATCTGAATCTGAAAAGCCAACAATCTCAAGATCTTCTGATCCCTTAAAGTCATAATCAGAATACCCAACAACCTCAAGAAAATTTGACCTTCTGTAAGTCAACATATGATTCTTCGTACCTTGAAGATACCTCATAACTTTCTTAGCAGCCTTCCAATGATTCAGACCTGGATCATTTAAGTATCGACCTAGCACTCTAATGGCAAAGGCTATATTTGGTCGAGTACACACTTGAACATACATGAGGCTGCCGACAGCGGAAGCGTATGGTATCTTTCTCATCTCAGCCCTCTTCTTATCATCTTTGGGACACTGTAACTCTAATAACAGCTCACCTTTCTATACAGGAGCAGGTGAAGGAGAACATGAATCCATTCTGAATCTCTTAAGTACCCGCTCAATATAAGTGGCCTGTGATAAACTAAGAATACCACGAGATCTATCACGATGAATTTGTATTTCAAGAACGAAGGAGGCTTCACCCATGTCCTTCATGTCAAAATGGCAAGACAACAGGTGCTTTATCTCATTGAGAAAATTTATTGAATTGCTGGCTAATAAGATATCATCAACATAGAGAACAAGAATGGCAAAATTGTTCCCATCAAACTTCTAATAGATGCACTGATCTGAGACATTCTCAACAAAACCGAGAGAGGTGATAACTTCATCAAATTTCAGATACCACTGCCTAGAGGCTTGTTTTAGCCCATAGATGGATCTCTTCAATCTGCACACTAGATGTTCTTTACTAGATTCAACAAAACCATTAGGTTGGGTCATGTAGACTTCTTCATACAAATCGCCATTCAAGAACGCAGTCTTGACATCCATCTGGTGAAGATCAAGATCAAGCTGTGTAACTAAAGCCATTACCACTCTAAAAGCATCTTTGGTGGATACCGGAGAGAAGGTTTCTGTGTAATCAATACCTTCTTTCTAGTTGTAGCCTTTAGCTACAAGTCTGGCTTTATATCTATCAATTTTACCTCTAGCTCCTCGTTTTGTTTTAAAGACCCACTTGCAACCCACTGGTTTAAACCCCTTTGGTAGCTCTACAAGCTCCCATACATGATTGCGGTACATAGAGGCAATTTCTTCACTCATTGCCTCCAACCATTCAGAAGAATGTGAGCTAGAAATAGCCTCCTGGTAACACATTGGGTCTAAGCTATCAATAGCATCTGAATCAAATTCCTGCAAATATACCATGTAATCATCTGGAATAGTAGACCTGCGAACCCTTTGGGACCGTCTCGGTTCAACAACCATGTCCCTGTCACCCTCTAAAAGTGGTTCATCTTGAGCTTCATTCTGATCCACAGCATTATTTTTGTCAACATGAGGAGTTGTCAAGATAGGCATAGGCAAAATGCTACTTTCGTCATGCAAGGTAATATGCCTAGGCACAGAGCTCCCACTGTCTAAGGCATCTTCAAAGAAGTAAGCTCAGTTAGATTCAATTACCCTAATAGTGTGATTTGGACAATAGAATCCGTACCCACGAGATCCGATGCAATAGCCAATAAAGAAACCATCAACAGTTTTAGCATCAAGCTTCATCTGTTGTGGATTGTAAGGTTTTACCTGTGCTTTACAACCCCAAACTTGCACATGCTTTAGCGCAGGAGTCCTTCTAAAATACAACTCATATGGAGTCTTTGAAACTAACTTGCTAGGAACTTGATTCAAAATATAAACAGCAGTTTTAAGTGTATCACCCTACAAGAATTCCGGCAGTGAGGAGTGACTAATCATGCTCCTAACCATATCCATGAGAGTACGATTTCGCCTTTCTACAACCCCATTCTGCTGCGGAGTCCCAGGCATAGTATACTGAGCTTCAATGCCATGTTCTTGAAGGTACAAAGCAAATGGCCCAGGGTTTCTGCTAGTCTCAGTATATCTCCCATAAAATTCCCCTCCTCTATCAGATCTCACACACTTGATCAACTTGCCAGATTTCAATTCAACTGCTGCTTTAAAGGTCTTGAATGCATTAAGGGACTCGCCCTTTTCACGCAAGAGTTCAATCCATCCATGACGAGAGTAATCATCCGTGAAGGTGATGAAATATCTGAAACCACCCATAGCCGGAGGCGTGATAGGTCCACAGATATCAGTATGGATTAGGTCTAAAGTGTTTTCAGACCTCTTTGCCCCTTTGGTTCTAGCTCTAGCAGGGAATTTTTCCTTTATACAGTCAACACAAATCTCAAAATCTGAGAAATCAAGGTCTCGTAAGACACCTTGCTTGATCATGCGCTCCAATCTCTCTCTAGAGATATGACCCAAACGACGATGCCATAACATAGATGAATTATTATTGGGCCTTTGACGTTTATGCCCAATAGCAGCATTGACATGAAGATTAGGAAGTTTAAGTGACCAATCATTCAATCGATATAAACCATATATCAAGGAAGCGACACCAACATTAATGGAATCAAAACAAATATCAATTTTCCCATTTCCTTGGAAGAATGAATAGCCACAAATATCCAACGTAGAAGTTGAAATTAAATTCCTCTTCGCAGAAGGTACATAAACAACATTATTCAAATGTAAAACATGACCAGAATTTAAATACAAAGAAACAGTTCCAATGCATTCAACTGATGCCTTGCTCCCTGCTATGCCAAAGACTGAACTCTGTGCCTCACTTGAAACCTTTTGGTTTCTTAGCCCCTATAGAGAATTCACAACATGTACAGTGGCACCAGAATCCAGCCACCATGAGTCAAAGGAAGTTTCAATGGTGTTAGATTCAAAACAAACTAGAGCTAGAGGGGCAGTTTGAAGAGTTGTACTTTCACTTTCTTGTCTGTTCTTCAATTTAAAGCAATTAGCTTTAATGTGATCCAGTTTCTTGTAATAATTGCATAACCCCTTAAAGGGTTTCTTCCTTGACTTCTCACTTTTATCACCATCCTTCTTAAAGGTTGGATTATTTGGCTTTGGGGCATCATGCTTCTTCTCCTTTTTCTTATATGACCCTCCAGATTTGCTGTTAGAGCCATGAGAAACATAGTTTATTGAGTGAGAGGAATTCTTCTTTATAGCTTCCTCTTTTTGAGTGACTATCGATATCATCTGGTCAATAGACCATTCAGCTTCTTGTGAGTTGTATGAAGTCCTCAAGAATGCGTACTCTGATGGCAGTGATTGAAGAACACGGTAAACTAAGGTACTTTCACCCAAATCAATCCCGTATGACTTAAGCTTGTTATAGTAATGAACAAGCTTCAGAATGTGCTCCCTGACACCAGAAACTCCATCATATCGAGTGTTGTCAAGAAGTGACAGATAATAGTTCTTTTGAGTCTTGTTAAGCTTCTTGTATTTGTTACCAATAGCTTTCAAGTACTCTACTGCAGTATCATTTTCAGGAATGCTGTCCCTAATTCCCTTTTCAATTGTGTATTTGATGATCGATAGACAGATCCGGTTGGACTCACTCCATTATTTATGGAAGGCTATTTCAGAAGCACTGGACTTGGAAGAGAGATCCGCAGGCTTAGCTCTCTCAAAGCTAAATCTTTTTTAGAAATAGTCAGATACATATTGAGGTACTCTTTCCAGTCATCATAGTTAGTCCCATTGAGAGCCTTCACAAAGGATAGTTGCGTAAAAGCAGAAACTGAAATCGCAAAACAGAAAATGGGAAATATTAATTATGCGTGCACAACATAATTATAAAACAGAATTTCCCAACAAGCGATTATCAATTAAGCAACTATAATCATGCACAAAAAAAGGCTCATATACCATAAAAAATTAGCTCATACAAAAGTCCATACAAAATAATGCATTAAACATTTAAATACCTATAGGGTACAACAAATATTTAACACATTAAAGGAGTGCTTTTAGCCTATCCTCAAAGCCAACCATCAAAATCACATTGATAAAGTCACACCTATGGTGTATGTCCATTATCCATGCTATAAGATCCTAAGCATCATCAATAATTCACAAAGTCATAAATTTTATAACCTTAGGACAAAAGAAAGTAATTTCAAAGTTCCTGGGGCCTTTTGGGAATTAAGGAACAAATTCAGGACTCAAGTGAAATTCTAAAAGGTGTTCAGGGGTAAATAGATAATTCTGGAAGAGATTTGGGTCCAAAATTGAATTCTGAAAGTTAAGGGACTAAAATGTAATTTCTAAAAACATACTGGGGTTAATTAGAAAATTAAAGAAATTATGGGCCGAGGTAATTTTAAAAAAAACTGGGGCCAAAACGTAATTAACAGAAATATATATATATATAATTTTTTTTGTTGCACTGTTCTGGGCCTATTCGATTTGGGCCTCCCACAGTGCCTCTAAGTGAATAAGACAGCCCATGAAAGAAAAAAAATTGCCTTTGTTTTTTTAATAATAACAGCTCTGGCCTAAACGAAATTTAGGCCCAGAACCTAGGATCCGGTTTCATGATCCTGTTGCAGCTTCCTTCAGCTGCCGCGAGCCAGAAGCACCAGGGGAGGGGGAGGACGAGCAACGGCACCAGTGGTCGAGACCACAACGCCGGCGGTCCACAACGCCAGCAGTGGCTCCGGCGAGTGCAGCATTAGCTCTCGCTGGCTCCATGTTGGCTCTAAACGACGACACAGTCAAGGGAGGAAGACGCCGGCGACCTGGGGCAAGGTGAGCAGCGACGGAGAACGAAGCTGCAGACGACGCACCAGCAGCTCGGTTTCTGTCGATCATGTCCGATGTCCTTGGAGTCCTTCTCCGGCGACAGAGACATACAGTGAACAAGGAGATGACGCCGAGAAGGAGAATTTTTTTTAATAATAATAGGATTTAAAACAAAGTTCTCATATTCAAATCTCATTTTCTGAAGAATCCATGAGTGCTAGAGAAATCTCGATTACCTCGAGTATAGGCAGGTACACAACCTTCAGATCCCCAGAGCCTTCAGAGAGTTCAGAGATAATGGAAGTAGAAGAAAATGAGTCATGTCTCTGTGGTTATCGACTAATCGTCTTATATAGATAAGATCGGTAACCGCCTTATTAAATAATAAATAATTATATTATCTATTATCTCTGACTCAGTTAGTTAAGAGATAGGAAATAACTGACAGCTACTGAGTTGTGGGTTGAGCCTCTGCCCATTGGGCTCACTTGTGTGGTCCACCTATCACAGTCCACACAAGATCATAAAGACCAATCTATTGGGCTTATTAATTAATGCTAATTCATAAATAATATTCCAACATATCAAACACTCTTTTTCCATTCAGTGACCGAGAAAGATGATAACTTAACAATTTTTAGAAGATTTTACGCGCGCGTGTGTGTATTTATTTAATAATATATTCATTGGCCAAAAAAGTTGAATTCAGAGTGGGAAATTTTGAATGGAAGACAAAAATATTGATCAAAGGGAAAAATACACGGGACTTAATCATAAAACAACGCTCAGGAAGATTTTACTTATTTCTCTAACAGTCTAACTTTTAAGTATTTTGCTCATGCATATTTTTATATTTTTATTTGATGTTAAGTGTTTTTTAATTAAATTTATTTTTGATAAATTGAATATTCTTATCAAGGAATTGAATATTTTACAACAGACTCAATCAATGCCTTTTTGACTAAAAAAAAAACAACCTAAATATTATTCAAATTAGTATAGCCTCGTGGTTAACAATAAAAAGATTGAAAAATTTCAGGAGTTACATCATATATAATAGTAAAATTAGAGATTCAGCGAACTTAGTCACACACACACACACAATGATATTCCATCACTGAGTTTACAAATATTGTTTCATACATTGATTCAATGTATGAAACAATATTTGTAAACTCAGTAATGAAAGATCATTGTGGATTTATAAAATACAAATGCTATACAACGCACGCTTTAAAATTTAATATCACTGGCCGCCACAAACAAAATTCTATTTTTTTTTATTTTTATCCCAAAGATTTTATAACCAATGCGAAATTTCCTAACCAATTACACATGCCAAGTAATTAGTAAGTCAATTATTTCAGAAGATTCTGAATAAGTGAGCGTAGAAAAAGGTTAATTTACAGTGATCAAAGAGGGGACCAGACGCCTGACCACTGATTCCATCCGAGTTTGTCCGTATATATAAAGCAGTCTCCCCTAAGTCTTCCTCATTTCTCTCTCACACAATCAGAGTCCGTGAAAAAGCTGATCAAACAAACACGAGAATGTCTAAACTTTTCATCTTCACCATCTTCCTTCTGCTTAGCTTTGGCCTTATCCACGCCTCTCGTCCCAACGTTGGATTCGGCGGCCACTCCTCTCTGGATGAGGTACCCTCCCTCTGATCTTCCTCTGTAATTCAACCCATGAAGTCATTTTTCTTTTTCCTTTTTAATTGCCTCTCTTTTCAGCAGAGATAAGCAACCACACAGAATCACAAGAGTTATTTGACGTCTGACGTTTTTGCTTTCTCTGTACTTGTTGGGCTTGTGGGATTTGAATTGAAGGGTGCTATGGAGATGAGGACAGAGCTGGAAGTTGAAAACTGCGACGAAGCAGTGGAAGGGAAGGAAGAATGCTTGATGAGAAGGACGCTAGCGGCACATGTCGATTATATCTACACCCAGAAGCACAAACCCAAAAATTAAACGTCGTCACTGTCGTCGGTTTTTTATATCAACTCATGCATCCTCCAATCTATTACAAATACATACAATAATGGATAAATGGAACACAAGTATATATAGTGATTGCCTGTGTTATTGTTAATATACATATGTTCTTCGTTTCATATGTGAGCTGAATAAGCATCTGGCTGTTTGAGTTGTCGTAAAATTATCACTCGCAAGTGTTTATCTTCCACGTACAACACAAATCTCTTGTTTCCGATGTTGTCTGATCAGATGAACCAGGGATGGTGAAATATGGTTTGATTCTTCTGATGGTTAATCAGAGACATGGGTCCTTCAGTGGTCTATTCAAAGTTGAAACGATAAACAAGAGCTTCAATGATTTCCACGGCCAAATTAAAAATATCATCAACAATAGCAGCAGCAGCAGCAAATAATAATAGAGGAAAGAGTAAAGTGAGAGGGTAGGGTAGGGAAGAGTGGGAGGTAATGCTTGACAAGTTCTCGAGTTCTCGTTAGTGGGGCAGATGAGGGGACGCAATGATTTTGGGTCCTATACAGTAATTATATACTGTGTAATTAAAAGACAATAGCAAATATGTAAACACAACACATCATACAAGTAGAACTCACTGGTCTTCTATTTCTTTACAACATACAGTACGAGAGCAGGCTCAAACTAAGACATGATGGATATAGATTATGTTATCTACCTACTAAAGATTACAAACCTGTTTCACACTTTGATATGTAAGTACTTATTTATTTATACACAACTTGAAATATTTAAACCTGCATCCCCAGTGTGCAGGCACTGCTTATTTCCCCAGGCGAAACAAGTGAACTTCTGCCTATTTTCCTGGCTCTTTATAAATATAATTTCTCCAATTATTGTCCAACACATCTCTGTTTTTCACCACTTACAAGTTGCAAAGGATCGGGGTACCTGAAAGCTACACAGCCTCCAGGCTTGATGAACTTCTGCTCATGGACTCGACCAATATGCTTTCCATTTCTCGATCCTTGTGTCTCGACATTCAATGTCAGCAGCCATCGTCACTCTCAAATGATAGAGCTCATAATTTTTTCTCCCTTAACACAAAAGATACTGGACATTGCAAATCTGAATCTTCACTTTTTGAAAAAGAGAGAGAGAATCAAATCTACAGAGGATTACGAAATTTAAAATGTCATCAACCAAGTGATGAGACTCCAGTTGGTGACCTAGGGAGAGAGAAATGGCACTAAATACCATGCTTTTAGAGTTAAGAGTCAAACTAAGTCGGAGAGAGCAGCCAATAACTCCCATGATTAATAATATAATGGCAGCATGTTTACTATTAAATCCCAACATGTAACATCATGTGTAAAATTCAAGCTCACATGTAAACATCGTCCTCCACTGCAGCGTAACTTTGTCCATAACACCTAACTCTGTGGCTCAAGGTAAAGGAGAGTGTCAAACACGGCTTTGCCTTTTTGGTCATCATGTCTAAAGTGCAACTGAAGGACTTCTAAAGTGTGGACGAGACAAGAACAGTCATCAATGTCGCCCTAAACTATGATGAATCTGATGAATGCTATTCCTCAAAATGGATAATCATGATTCATCAAGTGGATTGCGGATTACATATAACCATCATTGACTAGTTGGTTCAGCCTAATTTGTGGAACCGAATCATCGTCATCATCATCATGACGCCAGGGTTCACAGATGCTAATAATAAACAAATCAGCCTGTTCATAGTTATAAAATTCTTCCATGTGACAACCATCCTTGTGAACGAGAGGAGATTCATCTTAATTCTTATTCAACAAGATACAAATAATTTGATCCCTGACGCCATCTTCAACATTCAGAAATGGCCTTGGACCTTGATCGAGCAGAGGCTTCCCTTTGCAAAGAAGGCCATCACATCGACGCACATTTATTGATTTGTAATGGGATGAGAGGTTTATTTCGAGGTATGGTTTTAAATCGCTCGTTACAATTTCAGGAATGAGCTGTGACGCCTAGGAATGCGTAAGAGGTAGGACATTGCTTATGTGAAAATCTCTAACATGCGATCCAGATTTCCAAGGCCAATCCTTCCCTGCACAGAGGCTAACCTTTATGAGATGTAATTAGATTTCAAATGGAAGCAATTAATTACCCTGAGTACCGAAGGCATATGAACGACTAGATCCCTTAAGTAATTGGCAATGCAACCATTCAAGATGTTTTTCTGGAATTTCATTTGGGAACTGCCTAAAACCCGAGGAATGCTAGACGGGGGGCCCAGGAGTCTATGATTCTGCTATTTAACTTCAGCATACTACCAGTCACGCAGGCTTACAATGCCGCTACAGCCTACACACCTTCCGAAGTGAATGAAAAAAATGCGGATTATTACTATTGATGCGGCTCTTGAGCACATACCAATATACCATGAAATACAAGCTTATATAAAGCATTCAGAGATACCGAAGCCAAAAACAGTTATTTTAACCAGCGGCACTAACATGCAAGGTCTGGTTTGTCAGCAAGTGTATCAGCACTATACCATGAATTATCAAATACAATATTACTTAAGATACCATAACATCCATCTCATTTCCATAGAAGTGATAAGAGAGAAAAAGATGCATTAAACAAGAATAACAGTGATACAAGAAGAAGAAGAAGATTATCTCACTAAAGAATAACAGTGATAACTAAGATATATTGACAATGATTGAAAAGGATTTCAAGTACAACGGCTCGGTAAGAGTCATGCTCATGAATGCATTGTGGAAGTGATGTATGCAGTTAGTTGTTCATGAAGTTTTCTATTGGTACGAAACCAGGAACAGCCAACGGAAAGAATGGATTCATTCTCAAACCTCATAGTCTAAAGTTAATAAGCATATGAAAAAATCTAACCTCTACCAAATTACATCAATAGTTCACCTTTGCAATGCAAATTAGTCAAATAAACTCAGCAGCAAACTCCATGAAGAAGCAAGATGTAAATTAGTCAGCGCTTGGCACTTACTCCCAATTCAGACCACATTATATGTCATTTTTAATTAAATCATGGTTTACAAAAAATGTAAAGCCGGTAAGCTGAGTCAAGCTCAACAGGCCAAACCAAACCCACCTAAAAAAATTAAGGCCAGGTTTAGCTATATAGGCTTTTGTAAGGGGGTAGGATACTTTAAGCCCAACCCGAATAAGCTTGGCACGAATTAAACTCGACTTAAATAAGCTCAATCTTATTTTAGAATTTTCAGTTTTATATATATATAAAGTTAGTAATTTTGGTCAATCCCAATAGGTTAGCACAAATCTAACCTAAAAAGTTAAGGTCAAGCTTAACTATATATTTTTTTGAGAGGGTATGATGCTTCAAGTTTAATTTGAATGAATCCAACCCAAATAAAACAGGCCCACTTGAATTACCGACTCTAGAAAAATATTAGTTAAAACCTTAATTTTCTATAATGTCTACATCTTTCCATTTATGCCTTTTCAAGAGTTCATAGTAATATGTGCCTTGTCCTTAAATATGGAGCATTTAAAGACAAAAAATAAAAAGCAAGGGTATAAATGGAAAATCATAAAATTTACACAATGTCCTATATTTTATACTAAAGAGTATTTTAAACAAACAACTTATATTGTGACCTAGAGGAAATGGACAGGATAAACTATGTTGAAGAATCTCAACATAGTCAATGGTCTCCTAAGCTATATGATTGTGAAAATAAAAAGAAGAAGAAGAATCCTTCATATCAAAACTTAGTTCACTTCTTGTTTTGTTATAAATTTTGCAAAATGTTATCCTATTATTTTTCCATAAAATGTATAAGTATAAATGTGTTTGTGATTTAAAAAAATTTATGTAAAGTGACAATTATGCCAAAGGATGTCTTTAACATGTGTGTGTGTGCATATATGATTGTGAAAATGGTTTGAGTATGGAAATGTTGGTTTGTGGGTTTTTTTTGAACTCAATATAGTATATTGTGAATATGTCTACTTGGAATCTAGATATGTCTTGATGTGACATATGTATGAGCATGATTATTATGAGAGTAAAAGTTCACTCTAGAGGGAGTAGAATTGTATGAAATTCATATGGCATCTACTGACATCTTGGATAGTCTAAGTGCTCATTTTTACTTGTTTGAAAGCCACAACACTACAATCGAGATAGAATGGGCATAAAACTCAATCCTTTAGGCTAGTTTCTCAGACTTGTTTGTCTCCCCATGCTCATGGAGCACCCTATTGTATTACATACTTGAAGTGCTTAAAATGCTCGTTTTCAATTAAATCAAAACATACAAATTTTTTGTGGATTATTTATTATGTAACAAATTCTTTTCTAGATATTATTAATACATTAAAATCTACTAATTTTGATTTGATCAGATGAAAATATATTAATTATACAAGGCTAACTACATAAATTTTGCTTTGACAAAAAAAAGTATGTAAATTTTACACTCTGGTCAATTTACATCTCAATAATGGAAGAGCTAGAGCTATACATAAAACTTCAAATGTTTCATTCCCTATTCAAATGTGTTTACTTATGCCCGCATTGTTTTAAATGTCTTTAGTTGTAATCATTTTTAGACTGACAAAAATTGAAATTGAGTATCAATAACAGTACCTTATGTTTGTAATTGTAATATGTAGATCGACAGATCATAAAAATTTAAATATGAGCTCAGAAGTTTAGATCAACAGATTATAAATGTGTCCGAAATTATTTTAGATAATTTGATTTGAGTCGTGCTAAATGATATTATCCTTAAGAGTTATTCCGCCACACAAGTTAAATGTGACAATTTTCCAAAATTAAACAAACCTTTCCTATAAAAAATAGGGTGCTAGAAGAATAGAAATACACATACAATAAAGAATAACTCATGATATGAAAGAGGGATGCTTGAAAGCTCAACAGCAATATATTCTAAACACTCTATGGGCATGCTTTATATAGGCAATAAATGCACATAAATGTTGGGCACCGTAAAACATTACCATTAAAATCTTTAGAGTTTCTAATGACTTAAACATTAAATCTAGATTAAGAAACTCATCAATAGATATTGTATGTTTTAAAAAGTTAAAGCTTTAAACAAGTCGTCTTTAATTATTTACAAAGTTTTAAAAGTTAATACATGGAATAATTAATCACCATTATGCATTGAAAAATTTTAAAGGTTTGAACATTGAATTTAATACTTTAAATTATTTTTGAAGTTGTAAAATATTTTGATAAAAAAGCCCAACATCACATCTCACTTACATATAATGTATGGGCACATTCACTTTTCTTGATTCATCTTTCTTACTCAAATTCTCATTTTAGCTTTTATATACTAAGGCTTCCTCAATCTTTAAAAATGCAAGGTTTCTTTTGACACATATAGATAATATATATTTCATTCGTCAAAAAATATAAGATATTTTTAAAAGTTAAATATTAAAAAATGTAAGACATTTTTATTCTTTCGATGTGTAATCATTTCTTCTTTTTTAAAAGTATCCCTATTAATAATGACTTTATATTTATTGTAAAGTATTTAATAGGGGTAAATATGAAAAGGTAAAATTAATTTAAAAGTAAGTAACTATTTTATTAGGAGGTAAGATTTAATTAAAAATATTTTATATTTTTTAATAGTAAGAATATCACAATAAAATGAACCGACTCTTGCAAAATAAGCCGTCCTTTCGCAACACAACAATTCAGAGTGTGCGAGAGGCAGGAGGCTTGTGAGTCAAAGATTGGTTTGAAATTAGAAACATGAACACAGGTTCTCCTCAATTTTTTCCGTTTACCATTAAGATCAACAGTTCAAGATCCCCCAAATCCATATTCCTTTGATAAGACAAAATACCATGACACACGAGTCAGATTCAATCCATCAAAAGCCAGCCTTGATGCTGGCTTGAATCAGAAACTTGCGATGCTATCTTCTCTCTCTTTTGTTCACTCCAAACTTATGACACTGATTGAGTAAAGACAATATAACGTGTGTGTATTTCTGAATGCTCTCTCCACAGTAGCAGAAAATTAAAATAATAGTAAGAAAATCCCGGGAATAAGGACAACAACAAAGAACATATGATTTACGGCAAGAAAAAGAGAAGACCACACAAAGTTGTTTCTTCAAAAGAAGCTTTCTGCTCTTTTACATTATATAGAGCTTACTGGATACTCCGTATCATCGCCTATAAGCATCTACAAAAGTTTGCTCGTGCGCAACAAAAGTCGTTTCATTAGAATTAAGTCTACTTATCACGCCTATCACTATATCAAGTGCAGCTTCATCTTTCAGTATCTCTGCGTGAGACACACCTCCAATTTTGATCACTTCGAGGCTTTGATTTTTCTTGTCTTCCCAAAGTGACTGAAGACCCAACAGGCTCACCATGTTCACGGTACCGTCTCCATCCCCATAAAACACTTCAGGCTGTTCATCATAATCACTGTTCCTGTAAAACAAACTTTCTGGGGTTCTCACACCCGTTCCCATGACACATGTCACGGGCACTTCCGGTGCTTCAATGTTCTCTATCAATGGCAAAATCCGATTTTCATAGGGATAAACCCCTTCAGGAAAACCAATGTCTTTGAGGAAATCTACAATATCAAATGCTGTATAGTTTCTTTCTTTCGTGATCACTAATGGCTTGATACCACCAAACAATCTGGGACTAGGCAAAAGCCACAGATTGCTCTCAGAGCTTCTCTGTTCTGATCTTACCGTCAATGGGTCCACCAGGGGTATTCCTAGAGTATTCCCGGAAGCAAAGGTGAGCATTTCGTCCACAGCACCACCCCAAGGCGCAGAAAGAGCCACAAAGTGTTTAATGAACTTTTGGCGCCAAGAGAGTGGGTTTCGATTCAGAAGTTGAATGGCGAAGAGTCCTCCTAAGCTGTGTGACACAAGGATCACCTGTTTTCCGCCGTTGGAAGAACTAGCGTTTTCAATCAAACACTTGAGAACTTCCAAGAACCTGGAACCCACACGAGACAAATGACCTGTGGCAGCAAGACCGTATCGGAAATCATAGGGTGCTCCAAACAGGGTTTCACCCTCCACATATCCAACCTCTTCAAGCGCATCCACCAACGGAGCCATATATGCCGAAACATGCCTGCACAACAATTACAGTCACAATACGCCTCGCGAGTTAAAGACGATACTGAAGCGTAAAAGATCGACTCACTTGAGATAAGGATCGAGATAAAGAAGCGAGCGGGTGGAACCGAATTGAGGGACCCGAGTCTGCACTCCAGGGGCATTAAAGTAATCATCAAGATGTGGTTCGAAGTGAAGCGTCATACGATGAGCGAAGTAGTGAGTGAAGGGAGGAAGCAGAACGCTGGGATCGAACCACATTCTGAACCAGCCATCGTGGTCCTTGTGAAGTGGGTACCAACGGTCACAAAGGAGGCTCGTGGGTTTGTAGTCGCCGGTAAGCCTGGCTTCTAGCTGGTTACCTCCGGCACCGGGTATTAAGATCAGGGGATGAAGTGTATTGCTCGACCCGCATACAATTTGCAGCATCACGAACAGTGAGGTCGAAGCAATTATCTTCATGACAAATTTCCTATATTGCTTCCGTCGTCTTCTGGTGCTCTCTGAACGGGAGGAGCAATTTGGCCTTGGTGATTGATGGTTTGCAAAAGTACTAGTAGTACTGTGTGGTGGAGAATGGTTTAATTCTTCTATCCCTTTATTTTGAACAGAGGAATAATTTGCTGCTGGAGCGGACCACAATTCCCATTTAACGGGGCAGATAGGCTGCCACGTTGGCTGCCTCTTCCATGGAAATAAATTATGCAGGCTTGAAAGTGGAAGAAAAATATAAAAATAAGTTTTTTTATTACTTTTTAATCTTTATTATATGATATTTTTGATCACTTCATGTATTTTAAAAAAATTAATTTTTTAATATCATAAAAAAGTAAAATTTACTTTTATTTTTATCTTTGATATTAAATAATAATACAATTACATTAAATATTTTTATTTTAATTAAAAAGAGATGAAATTAAAAATGTAGTTTAATTATTACAAAATGTTTTATATTTTAAATCAAAAATTACTTTTAAAATTTTTTTTATAAATAAAATTGGAGAGAGCATCTTCTATGGAGGGGCATTTTTATCAAAATACTACACACGATAAAAAAAATTCCAAAATGCTGCATAGAAAGTATTTCTCAAAATGCTACACCAAAAACTGCTCATAAGAGAAATGAGTTTGTGGTTATATAGAAGCTGTTCTTGCTTAGAATGATTTTAGAATTAAAAATTATTTTTTTATTTCATTAAAAGTGAGATTGTTCACTATTTGAACGATTTCAATTTATTGTTGCTGATTTGATATATTTTTTTAGTCCTTGTATTCTTTTAACTTGTGATCATTTTGTCAAAATTTTTAAAACCCCCAAGCCTAGCTTTTTGCTTTTTACGTGAAAATGAAAAATTCATGTGCAATGGTTATATAAAGGGTTGAAAACATGAAGATGCGGTAGCAAAGTTGAAGCCAGATAGTGTGAAGCCAGTTGTTTTACTGACATATTATACAATATAAAAGAAAATAATAAAATTTTACACAAAATGCTATATTTAAAATCATACAATGGGAGAATAATTTTTTAAAATTCATCGCACTAAGAATGATCTTTTTTAATGTATCAATTTAGTTCCTTCAAAACTCATTCTTGACAGGAATGATTTATGAACTTCAGTTGCATCTTATAATTACAATAATAATTTAGTAATCATTTTGAATGAAAATGATGAATAATAATTGTTACTAACATGATTAAGGAATTATTATGAGGTATTAAATTAAAAATTATTAATAATAAATAAATAATTTTTAATTTAAATAGTGACTTCCCTGTACCACATCTTGTTCTCCTTCTCATATGCTGTGACCATTGTTCTTGTTGTATGTTCCGCTCTTCTTGAAATTCAAGTGTATCATTTATCCGTGTAGTCAGCATATTTAAATCAAATTAAGATAATTTAACTAAAGAAATCAATTGTTTAGGGGTGGCATATGCTTCATTTGATGGTCCACCATATACAAAAGTAAAAGTAGTATATTCGATAGAAAATAATGCAGGATCGTCAAGTAAAGAATAAATTATCCAAATTAAGTAGGAGTGGGTAAGTTGAAAAGGGATGACGATGAAGGTGACATGTAATGAGATTGATTAAAATTTTAAGACTCTTATTTCCATACATTTTTATTTTTAATTGGTGGTTGGGTAGCCACCATTGCTGGGCCTATCTTGAAAAATTTGTGGATAAGGCAACCCAACTCTTGGTAAAGTAGGTTGAGGGTCCTGTTAAAAGTTGTTGAAAAATTATTAAGAGAATGTACCTTAATCAGATGGAGAGTAAGGCTTTAAGTAGATAAAAATGAAGAAAATGAAAACTTTGATCACAACACTAACACCAACAACTGTAGTAGATAAATTGAATAGAAATAAAGAACTTTAAAGTCTGAATAAGAGAAAAATGACAGAGTATGATAAATGAAATAGGTAGGAAATAAAGCAAGAATGAAAAGTGTAGGAATAAAATGTTAGAACACTAAATAAATAAGAGCAGATAATATTATATTCAATCTCACTAACTTATGAATGAAATGAGAAGAGCAAAAATTATCTCACACTATTTAGCTTTGCTCTATTTGGCTTTAATTTATCTGATGCCTTTTCATGTTTTCAACCATTTATATAGCTATTGCCCATGAATTTTTTATTCTTGCATGAAAAGCAAAAGCTAAGTCTGGGGGGTTCTAAAGATTTTGACAAAATGATCACAAGTTAAAAAAATGCAAGGACTAAAAATAAAACGTCAATTCAGCAATAATAAGTTGAAATTATTCAGGCAATGAATGATTTCACTTTTAATGGAATAAAAAAATAATTTTGGATTCTAAAATCATCCTAGGCAAGAATGATTTCTCTAGAATCTCAAACTCGTTTATCTTATGAATGATTTCTGGTGTAGTATTTTGGAAAATACTTTCCATGCTGCAGTATTTTGAAACTTTTTTTTACTGTGTATAGTATTTTAGTAAAAAAGCCTCTATGGAGAGTGGAGACAATTCATCGTTTTTTTCTTTTGCCAAAGTTCATTAATTTGTTTGGGAGAAATAGAAAGGTTACTAAATCAATGGACTTAAATCTAGGAGTGGGGATTAGTTTTTTACAATGAAACGAAACGAGCGTAGTTTCAAATAGGCTTGTGTTTTATTTTTATTTTATATTTTCTTGGGATCAAAATATAAATATTTTTATTGACTAATTTTTATTTAAAATATAAGCAACTTAGCAAGTGATAAATAAAATTTTCATTTTATCTATGGTATTTATTAAAATATATATCTATGTAAATATATATCTCACTTATTATAGAGTGCATTAATAATTAGGACTAAAGGTAAAAAGAGAAAATAATAAATATTTTTATAAAAATAAGGATTTTATTTATATGTGAATTTTTTAAAAAAATTTATTTATATTTTAAAAATGGAGGGAATATATGCTTTTAGACTAAAAAAAATTGCTTGCTTACTCCACCAGGGGCCTCCTATTCAATGAGTCGTCCAAACGGCCCTCCAACACATTTATGCTTTGTTTGGTTGAATAGAAAATATAAAAAGAAAGAAAATATGAGTAAAACTACTCGTAAGTTATTTTCTCTCTTCTGCCGACTGAAATTGGAGCTTCCATGATAGCATTAACCTGAGAGAATAAGACAGTTGAGAATGGGATCAGAAATTAAGGATCTGTTTAAAAATATTTTATTTTATTATTTTAAAAACTGATGATTTATAAAATATATTTAAAAATAAAAAATATTAAAAATAAGTATTTTTCTCATTGTCCTTTATTCTTTAAAACAATAACCTCAAATATTTTAAAAATATTTTTATTTTTTATTTTTTAAAATAATATTTTATTTTTTTATTCTTAAAAATATTTTTTAAAAATACGTTGTTAAATAAATATTTTTATTTTTTATTTTAAAAAATAAAAAATAAAAATATTTTTAAAATAGGTTATCTTGAACGGTTTGGAGGCTGGGGTTTCTCTTTTTTAGTGATCGAGGAGTGTGGAGGGGCATCTTCTGCTTGCGCAGCAGAGGATGTCAGCTCCTTTTCATACCATCAATTGACCTCTCGATTGCTTTTCATAGTTTTTACTTTTTTGGTAAAGCCATTTGTCCTCTCTTTTTAAAAATTAAAGGGTCAAGCATTATCGGTTTGACAGTATGGATAGCATCCAACTCATGACTTCCTCCTTCCGTGGAAGGCTTTTCATAAGATTTTTTTTGGTAAAACTATGAATACTGACAAAGTCAGTTAAATGCCGATTGAAATCTTATTTTTTAAAAGATACTTTTTAGTTGATAAATTTTCTCTTAATTATCAATTTAAAGCTTAAACTTGAATTTGGTACAACTTATTTTTTTTAGTTTATTAAGTTAAAAGAATAACAAAGACTAAGTTATACGGAATAAGAAAAAACTATAAAAAAATGAATTGTTATTCAACTAAGGAATAAGAAAGAAGAATATTTATCTATAAACCTCAAAAAATTATAAAAATTCACTATAGGATTTTTGAACTGAACTGAAATAAAATAGGTGATTGAAAAAATTAAAATGCCCTTATGCAAAAGAAAAAAATGATTAACAATTAATATTAATAAATTAATAAGTAAAATTAAAAAATTAATAATTAATAATTATACATTATGGCAGAATAGTTGAATTAATTTGATTACTAACAAGTCATGTAATTTATAATTACTATTGATAAAATAACAAGTAAAAGTTAGATAATTAATAATTGACATTGGCATGATTATTATTAGATGAAATTAGGTAATTTACAATTAATATTGGTAAATTAATAAGTAAGGTAAGAAAATTAATAACTAATAATGATAATTTTTAGTCAAATTGAGTAAATAAGTCTTGTAAATGATTCACAAATTAAGTTAAATAATTAACAAGCCATGTTGACAAATTAACAAGTAATATTTTTAAGATTATAGAATTACTTAATTAACTAATTAACTATTTAATAAATATTGTTAAGAAATTAATAAGTACAGGTGAACAAATAATAAGTAAAGTTAAATAATAATTGAGTACTTGTTAATTTTATAGAACAGAATTTTGATCTTTTCATCCATCCATTTTATTTTAATTGAATCCATAAATCTTACAAAGAATATTTAGATATTTTTAAAATTTATTAGTAAATATTTTCCTTTTATAGCACTTACCTAAAATTCTCCCAACAAACAATGACATCCCAATTATTATTAGTCAAAATGCAACAGCTTTTAAAAATATCCTCTATTTGATAAATGAAAGATGGAAAGATATTTAACGAGTAACGTTGTTAAAGTAATTTTAAAATGTTTTATATTAATGAATCGTTATTTTTTAAATACATCTTACGCCACGAAATATCAAATCACTAAAAAAAAAAAAAAAACCTTGTAAAATCAGTCGTATTACCTATTTCCCTTCAAAGCATCGTGACCTCTTTGGGGACAGCTGTCTCGTAAATCAGCCGTACAACGAAAATGCAGGTGTTTTGAGATGAGGTTACCAAATATAAACTATCCTAAACCTATATTTAGTTATTTTGAGACACATTCCCTAGGTGACATTTCGCAATACCCCTATATCTTTCCAAAATTTGTAAACACTGGTAAAGACAATTGAAAGCAGTTGAGGGGTCTTATTTTTTTTAAAAAAAAATATAAACTTTAAATAATACTATTCACTTAATATTAACTCTAGACTCATGCATTTTCTCTCTATTAAACCATGAAGAGTATTTTGAGGTGAGGTTTATAAGTGTATGTTATTCTTTTCAAAATATTTTATCTTATAAAAATAAAACTACTCCACAAAATATAAAAAAGCATCTTACAAATCAGTACAGAGGGGGTAATATGTGAATTGTGAAGCGAAAAAACGACACCATGATTCCGGTAAAATGGTTATATCTTGATTGGATTTGCTTGAAGTGGTCAGAAACTTAGAGAATAAGGATATATTTGAATAACTTTTAAATGCATATTTAAATCACATTTGGAATATGTTCTTGTGAAATTTAACAAATAATTGAATTTCTCAGATGAACTTTTGTTACCCGTAAACTGAAAGTCAAATATACACTAAGTCTTTAGTTTTAATCGGTGGTTTATGGTTAAGTAATAAACTAGACCAAACACCTGAATTAAAAAAAAAAATTATTAGCGTGGAGTATAATTGTTGATTTGTCTATAGTAGAAGCGTGATGGCGTTGATTCCGAACGCACAAAATAAAATATTTTTTCCTCTTGGAATTGTTTATTTAAAAAAACAAAAAATTATATATATGTCTTACTCAATATATTCCCTCCATTAAAAAATAAAAAATATTTTTAAATAAATCTTATCTTAATAAAGTAGTTATTTATCTCCAAACTAATATTATTTTTTTAAAATTTACCTTTATTTAATAGAGTGCTCCACTCTAAAATAAATATAAAATAATTTTTTATTAGGGGTATTTTTGAAACAAATGTAATGATTACACATTGAAATATTAAAAATATCTTATATTTTTTAATAATTAATCTATAAAAAATATTTTATATTTTTAAACAGGAATGAGCAAATATTACTTTAAAATCAATTGACAACTGTATTTATGAGAATGAAAATACATTTGTGTTGTTACTTTTCTAAATTCAGTTATTAATAAATCTTGAAATAATTAATTGTGTTGAATGTTTTTACCTTTAAAAAATCCTCTATAACATGGGAAAGCCCGGAATGAAGAGGTCAAGAGGGAAGCCTTTCAAGTGATCATTGAACAAATATTTTTAAAAATAATGCCTTTTAAAGTAAAAATAATGAGCGATCATTGAACATATCTCTATTTTGCAAAATAATAACATGTGATTAACGTCATTTGAAACTTTGTTTAAGTTCCTGTCACATTGAGCCATGTTTGAAACATTAGAGGAGTCATTGCTGCTTAAAAGTACCAATTGCTTTTTTCGGAATATTTCAGTTAAAAAAATATCTTTTAATCTTGAAAATTATGAGAAAAAAAACTTCATAACAAAACAATAAGTATATACTTGAAAAATTTATTTCCAAGGCCAAATTCAGAGATTATCTAAGTGTAAGAATCCCAAAATCACTACTCATACAGCATAAAATTTTCCTATATAGTATATGGTTTCCATGACCTTCAAATTGTGGAAGATGTTAATTTCCCGTTACCGAGGCGCCTGCTGATTCACGACAGAAATCTCAAAAGTAAAATGCCATTCGACCTTTACCCTCTAATAATGTTGTCATTAAAGTCGTGATGACGACAACGTTTAATCCTTCCCTTCAAGGATTCTTTCCGGCTCAGGGATTCAGGCCCAAAAAAATTTAAACAATAATTTAAAATTTCAAAACATTCACCTTATTTTTCTTCTATTTATATTTTACAACCATTCAATCATCAAAATAAATTTTTAAAAAAATCAAGTTATATGTTCAAACAACTTTCGGTGTGGCAAAATACTTAAAATAATTAGCAAGATCACGTATTAATAATTATCCATCATCTATATTATACTACTTTATAGTTTCTACGTTGCGAAGTATTTGTCAATCCCAAATCATGGAGGAGGGTGAATTACACGTAAGCCTCAGCCGAATTGTCCTTCAATCGAACTACCCTGGGACGGCTTAGTTAGGGAAATTAGAGTGGAAGCAACTTTAAAATTCACATCAACGGAAAGTCAAAAAACAACGTTGAAATTAGACCGAGTCTATCCAATCCAGCTTTATTTTCTTCCTCCAAAAAATTCAAATATGGACAGCAATCATAAATTAAAAAAACGAATTTAGGCCAGCACGTTGCCACAGTTTCATACTTATCTTCGTTTTCCTAATCCGGTGGGCTATGAAAAAGTCCATCATGTTGATTGCTCACAGTTTCACACCCACCTTCGTCTTCATCAATCAACAATTCTCGCTCCTTTCTCATCCCTACAAAACCACTCTCCTCTCTCTCACATCTTCTCCTCCAATTTCCATTCTTCTCTTCTCGTATCACTTTCTTCTACAATCTACGCCCAATCAAGCGTTGCCTTCTTGTTTTCCGAGAAATTTACCCAGAGCTATTTGTCGAACATCTTTTAGGCGTTAAGATGAGGAGCAAGGGGCAGAGCCAGAACGTGTTCGTGAGGTTCATTACTTCACCGTTCAGAGCGCTGGGAAGAGCGCGAGATTTTTACGTGCGAAGCATAACGAAGTGTGGTCACAATATGAACTACAGTAACCCTGTGGATGCGGCTGGGAGATTCGCGGCCTTTCCTAGAAGTTACAGTGCCAACACTTCGAGGTCCGAAGAGAGCGAGGATTTCGCAGAGCTCGTGAGAGCAGCGTCGGCGAGGACTATGGTCGATAGAATCGACATGGACTTGGTTCTGAAGCGTCACGCGACGGCACAGAAACAACAGTCTGTGGAATCAACAGGATTGCCCAAATCCACCAGTGTAGGGATGACGAAAATTGACGAAGATAAGCCTTATGATTTTGCAGATGGGGGTGTTAATAGCGCTCCAGATTTGTACCCTAGAAGTAGAAGCTATGCTGTGGGAAAGAGAAATGTTGTTTTCTGAATTATCTGATTCTTAGCCTGAACTATCTTACAGGCCCGGAAAAAAAAAAGGATTATGACCTCAACGCAAAATGAGATTGGGGAGAGATGTTTGTGAGACTGTAAAAAATTTAATTCTCGTTCCTTCCCCGTGTTGGTGCTAGTGGTGTTACATTCTTTTAAGTGTATTGCGTGAATTCTCTCTCTCTCTCTCTCTCTCTCTCTCTCTCTCTCTCTCATTCTGCTATTGTGAAAGTTACAATTTTGTTTCTTCTTCCTGCCTGATTTAGTGCTTTAGATTTTTATATGGTGATTGGTGTGCTGATGCATTCAACGGAGAAGAATCAAGACTAATTAAATTAGCATTTAGCAAAGCTTTAAGTCGTATTTGGTCTTGTAAATATAGAAAAAAATATAGCAATTATTTTTTTTCAATATTATTCATCTTCAATTGCATTAGACAAATTTTATTTTAGTTATTAATTTTGGTAAAAGACAAAAATAAAAAGTCAATTATTTTTAAAGGCTAACAAAAAATTTCCAAGCACCGTGTTACTATTTAAAATTGCAACATTGGCATTTTTGTTATTGAAGTTTAACAATAATGATGCTAACGTGGGGACTGAAAAAATGATTTATAGAATTAAGAGATCAAACTAAAATTTTGTGTAATCAAAAAGATTGGAAATGCATTTTTTCATGTATTATTTATCATTATAGGCCTAAATATAAAAATTGATACGCCATTTATTTAGTATTATAAAAAATTTATTAATTACACACCTAATTAAAGTTTTTTTTAAATCTCATTAATTATATTTTGAGATCTAAATTTTTTTATATTTTTTAATATTATATCTGGGAATAGATATCTTATATTTTGTAAGGGAGAAAGTATAATTTTAAATATAATTATTTTAGAATTCTATAAAATTAAATCAACTACTGCGAATCTGCAGCTACAACTATCCATATCAGCAATTCAGTATCAACATCCTATAAAAGAAACTCTCACAGTTTTAACTAAAATTATTTTAAAATGTTATCTGTGGGTGTTTATAAAGAAAAAAAAAAAAAGAAAAAGTTACCTGCGAGTGCCCGTTTATGTCATACGTTAACAATGTGATTTTTTTTGGGGGGGGGGGGGGGGGAGGTTAACAATACGTATTTAAATGTAATATTCTATGATTATATATATAAAATCATAGTTTATAATTATATGCACACCAACATGTGAAGGTCAATATATATAATCAAGGTTTTCAAGAAGTAGTAATTTCTCTCTTAAGTGAGAGCTTTCCTCTCGAGTGAGAGTCGGGTAGAGTTGAGAAAACAGATTGAGCCCGCGGACTAACCTATTCAACTCACAAATTTTGATGGGTTGGGTTAAAAGAATTAGCTCATTTTTTAAAACAGGCTAGGTTAGTCTAATATGTAAAAATGACATGTTAAAATGGGCTAACCCGCGGGTTAAATAGGCTGGTCCTCGAGTTAGCCGATTTTTTTTAAAAATAATTTATTTTTTAATCATAATATTTTTTTATAAATTTACAATAATGACTATATTTTTTAAATTTATAATTTATAAGTTCCAATTATATTTTTTATATTTGAAAAATAATGTAAATCTTTCTTACAATTTGCAAATAAAATTTTTATTATAGTTTGTAAATAAATTATTTATTAATTTTTATAAAATATTTTAAATATATATTATGTGTTAATCTCATAACATCTATTGATTGAAATTACAAATATAAATTCATTGATAAAAATAATATAAATTTATATTTAAATTTTATTTTAAAAAATATTATGAGAAAAATCATTATCTATATATATATATATATATATGATATATTGATTATAATTTTAAAAAATAAAATCATATTTTGCGGGCTGGCCCACGGGCTTGCTAGCCCATCAATGTATGAGTTAGGTTGGGTTTTCGTAGTCCATCTATCTTAATAGGCTAGTCCAACCTAACCCGCTAATGCACTAACCCACGGACTAGCCCACAACTCATTTGCACAACTCTAAAGTTGAGTGAGGTTCTTTAGTAGCCTATACAACCATCATTATTTGAATGGAGTTTGTTCTCCCTCATCTTCAAATAAGAACTTCAATAAGCCTGTTGTGATCTTTATGATAAAAAAAGATGGAATTTTAAATAAAGAAGTTGAAGTTTGTGAGATGGAGGAGAAGAATGTGTTTATATTTGAATTTGACAAGGAAGAAGATTTCAATTGGATTTTGAAAGGAAGGCCTTGGTCTATCTAAAGGCAACTCTTAAGTCTACAGATATGGGAAGAATATATGGTGTACAAGAAGATTGATTTCAATACTTCACCCTTTTGGGTACAATTTCATGGGCTTTTACTAGAAGCTTTTGAAATTGAGAATGTGATTACACTTAGAAGTGTTGTGGTGAGATCATGATGTTTGAACACCCAAAGGTTAATAAAATTATGAGAAGTTTTCTTTAAGCCAGAGTCTTGGTGAATTTGAAAGAACCATTGAAGGCATGATTTTAGGTTCCTTGACCAAGAAAAGACCCCTAATGGGTTACCATTTGATACGAGAGATTGCAGAATTTTTATGACCGATGCAGCTGAAAAAGTTTGTAATGGTGATGAAGTTGATGAACAGGAGGACTCTTGGAAGTACCACTTTGATTAGAACTTTGGAGCATAAACTAGTAATTCATGACTATAATTAGGTGGAAGCTAAATTTAGTGTAAGGCAATTAAACGAAAGAAGATGGTTGAAGAAGGGAATCATGGTAGTTCAAAAAATTAGAAGAACGTAACTTACGTAAGTAGAGATCATAGGGTAGTCATAAATAATAATAATGAGGTGATTAAGTGGAGGGATATGGAGAATATGGTGGATGGTTATGGCTCAGGTGGAGAGAAACTCTGGGAGGAAATTTTGCTTAGGTAAGGAGAGGGTAGTTTGAATGTAGGCCCAACTCATGGTAATATAGTTATTGAAAGCATGTAAGCCGTGGCAAGAAATGAAGGAGTAGGAATGGACCCTCAATTGGACCCACAACTCAAGCGTAATTCTCATGGACTAAACATAGAAAAAGGTTTTGCTTCTATCATAGATATAAACCAGGCTAACCATCAAAAATACATAGTAGAATTCCTAATAGAAGAAGAAAATTTGTAGAAAGCCATAGTTCCATTTAATGGTCTTTCCCCTATATCCTCTATCATGGTGGGCTTGAACGGTGTCTTTTTGAAAAGGCTAATGAAAGAAATTTCAAGTCCCATGGATTCCAAAAAGAGACACAAACTAAACTTTATTAAGGAAAAAAAATTAAGATTAACTTAAATTTGAAGTCAACATTAAAGAAAAAGAGATGCTGTAGTTATCATTCAATTAAGAAATTAATTCGTAGTAAGGGTTCTATTGCAAGATCGAGTAGTTTAAGAGTAGATTTTGAGCAGGTTAAGATCAATTTTTCAAAAAATTAGCTGAGCTCGAATAGGAATGGAGGAAATGAAGGTATAGATTCTTTATTTAAAAATGCCAGTGGTTGGATGGGACCAACCACCAGTTCACAATGAAAATATTATCTTGGAATTATCAGGGTATGGGGGTCCCCTTAAGTAGTTTTTGTTATGGAAACTAAGAACAAAAAATGAGTAGTAAGGAAGGCTAGAAGGAGATGTGGTTTCTCTAAAGAATGGATCATGGATCTAATTAGCATAAGAGGGGGTTTAGCAATTTAGTGGTCTAAAGAAGTATCTTTAAATATTCTTTTTTCCGTTCCAAATATTATTCATGCTAGTGTGACTACATTTGGCTATGATGCTCTTTCTTTTATTACTTTCATATATGGCCCTACTAATGAAGGAGATAGGAAACTTTATTAGGAGGAAGTGAGACGTATTACAAGGGGTATGAATCAATCTTGGTTATGTGTAGGGGATTTCAATGATATTGCATCTCAATATGAGAAAGAATGGGGTTGTCTTCGAGCACTTAAGAAATTATTAATTTCCTAAACTTTATTAATGATTGCGCTTTGATAGATTTAGGTTTTTATAGTTATAGATTTACCTGGTGCAATAATAGAATGAACAGTGATTGGATTAGAGAAAGAATTGATAGAGCATTGGGAAACATGCTTCTTAGAGAAAAATTTCCCTACTTACAGGTCTTTTATATTGATCCTATAGGTTCCAACCATTACTTGTTACTAATTGATTGCTGCTATAGTAGGACCAAGAGACGAGAGCCCTTTAGATTTGAAGCCATCTAGACTTCATATGGAAACTATAATGAGATTGTTAAAAAAGGGTGGTGAAAAAATTTGGTAGGCCCATTATTTACTCTATATCACTTTCTTACTAGACTACAAGCTTGTAAACAAGTACTTATCAAGTGGAGTAAAAAAGAATTCCTAAATTGTAAGAAGTTGGTGGAGGAGTTAAAAAAGAAACTTGCAGAATGTAAACAAGGTGATGTGATAGAGAATTTTGTTATATAGGCTTCCAGATTGATTGTGAAAATTGAAAATGCACTGGATAAAGAGAAGTAATACTAGTGGCAAAGATCTTGTATCAGCTAGTTGAAAGCAGGAGATAGAAACTCAAGGTTTTTTCATTTATCTACTCTGAAGTGGAGACAATACAATAATATCCTTCACCTCAAAGATGATACATGTTGCTAGTTGACTGAGAAGGATGATATTTCTAATAATATTGCTACGTTATTTCAAAATCTTTTTACTACATTTGGGGTAAGGTTTTTGGATGTAACGCTCAGTTTTATTGATGCCAGAATTAGTGACCCTATAAATGCACAATTGCTTGCACCTATGTTAAGGGAGGAAATTAAGCCTGCAGCTTTCAGTCTCGATAGCTCTAAAGCACCAAGTTTAGACAAGTTCTTATGTAAATTTATCATTCTTCTTAGAAGGAGGCTAGTGAGAGTATTTGCTCTTAGGTTTTTGATTTCTTTAAGGGGGATTTATCTTTTAAGGATGTTAATGAAACCAATATTACTTTGTTACCCAAGGTGGATAAACTTAAACATGTGTTCTAGTTTCATCCCATTAGTTTATGTAATTTCTCTTATAAAATAGTCTCTAAGATTAGTACTACTCACATGAGACCTCTCCTTGATGCTTGTATCTCCCCTAATCAAGGAGCCTTTGTACCTGGGTGCTTTATTCATGATAATATTATTGTCGCAAATAAAGTTTATTGTTATCTTAGGAGGAAGAAATCTAGTGACGAATGTGAATTTTCCTTGAAAATAAATATGAGTAAAGTTTATGATCAAGTTGAATGGGATTTCTTGGAGTTTGTGCTTCTAAAATTTAAGTTCCATCCTAAGTAGTTGAATCTTATTATGAGATGTGTTGTTTTTATGGGCTTCAATATTTGTGTTGTAGGGGAAATAGTGGCTTCATTTACATCAAGAAGGGGCATTAGACAAGGCGATCTCTTGTCACCATATCTCTTCATTTTGGTGGCAGAGGTTCTATCTTGTATGGTCAACAAAATTCATTTTAATGGCATTATCAAGGCAATCAAACTCAGTAATTCCTGATGTTGACATAGAGTTTCTTTGCGGATGATGTGTTGCTTTTCATGAATGCTAAAGAGTCAAATTGTGTTAATCTTGCAAAAATTCTCAATACTTATTGTACTACTTCAAGATAGACCACTAATCTAGACAAGTCTAGCATCTTCTTTTCAAGCAATTCTTTGCCTGTAATCAGAATGAAGGTGTGTCAAATTTTGGGCATTAGGGAAGTAGATGACTCGGGAAGATATCTAGCATTCCAAGTATTTAAGTAAAAACTAAACAACAAGCTTTGGGTTATATCAAGAGAGGGTGCGACGCAAGATCCAAGGTTAGAGTAAAGCTATTCTTTCCTATACGGGTAGAGATGTAATGTTTAAATATGTCCTTAGTGCCATTCTTATTTACCTGAAGAATTGCTTTAAATTGTCAATTAAGACTTGTAAAAAGCTTGATAGTATTATCTCTAATTTTTGGTGGAATGGGGATGCAGAAGAGGGAGATTTGCACTAAAAAGCTTAGGATTTTTTGATTGATTTTGAATTGATAGGTGGTATAGGTTTTAAAGAGTTTGGAAAAATGAATGATGCTTTGTTAGCTAAGATTACGTGGCGGTTGATTCAAAAATCAAATGAACTTTGGGCTAGAGTGCTAAAATGCATCTATTTCCCTAAAAATGACTTTATTGATGTAAAGAAAGGTTAGAAGGTATCTTGGTGTTGGTCTAGCATCCTTACTGGCCGTGATTGTTTAAATAAGAACCTCTTATGGGACCTTGGTGATGGTACTTCCATTAGAATTTTGGGTGACAATTGCGTACCTAATGTTGTTTTCCTTATAAAATCAAAGGAGAATGATTCTTTTATTATGAAGCATGGCTGAGTTTGTGATTTAATAGTCAATAGCTCATAGGAACTTTTCCTTATTCATGGTCTACTCCCCTAAAATATATTAGATGCAATTACTAATATCCCAATTCCTACTAAAGGGATAGTAAACAAACTTATGTGGACAAGGGCTAATAATGGTGTATAACATGTAAAGCTCTACTATAGAATGGAAAAGGACCCTCTTGAACAATCTATTACTAAGGCTAGCCTATCTTAGAGACTACTACTCGAGACTTGGAAACATTTATGTAAGATCAAATGTGCGCCCAGAGTCCAATACTTCATTTGGCATATCTTGACTAAGTTTATGGCAACTAATGAGGCTCTTAACTCAAGAAGAAGATCTAAAATTCAAGTATGGCCTATGTGTAGATTAGAACATGAAACTATTGAGCATTTCTTCTTTTTATGTAGTTGGGTAAGACGTATTTAGTTTAGTTGTATGTTAGGGGCTAGATTTAATTATTTTAATGTGCATAGCTTTGAATAATGGTGGAATTTTATTATTAATGAAAGAGTGGTCTTACTAATTATGAAATAGCTTTCATCTTCTGAGTTCTTTGGCATATTTGGAAAAAGAAAAATGAAAAGGTATTTAGTTTTTCAGACCCACTTTTAAAATGGTTCTTATAACAATTCTCACCCCATCTCATCAAGAGTCTTTTAGACTGGGCCAACCTACATTACTGTAGAGGAAGCCAGCTTTCCCCAAAATGATACTTGAGTTATTCCTTATCCTACTAAAGAGGTCTTTTAAAAATTATTCAGACTCGAATCTCTAACCTCTACCACCTTAAAGAAGTTGAGGCCAAGTCTAGTATCATTGAGTTTACGCCTTTTATGTAACAGTTCTTACCCCATCTCACCGAGGGTCTGTTGGACTAGGCCAACTTATATCATTACAGTGGAAGCTAGCTTTTTTTAAGGTAGTACTTGAATTATTCCTCACCCTATCAAAGAGGTCTTTTGAAATCTTTTGAAACTCAAACCTCCAACCTCTATTACCTTAAGAAAGTTGAGGCTAAGTTTGATACTATTAAGTCTATGCCTTTTATGTAACAGTCCTCACCCTACCCCATCGAGGGTTTTTTTGACTGGGCCAACCTACACTATTGTAGCGGAAGCCATCTTTTTTTAAGATGGTACTTGGGTTATTCCTCACTCTATCAAAGAGGTCTTTTGAAACCTTTCCAGACTCAAATTCTAACCTTTACCATCTGAAGAAAGTTAAGGCTAAGTTTGATACCATTGAGTTTACACCTTTTATGTAACAATCCTCACCCTATCCTATTGAGGGTCTTTTAAATAGGGCCAACCCACATCGCTATAGTAGAAACTAGTTTTCCTTAAAGTGATACTTAGGTTATTCCTCACCCCACTAAAGAGGTTTTCTGGAATCTTTCCAAATTCAAACATCCAACCTCTACAATTTTAAGAAAGTTAAGGCTAAATTCGGTGCCATTGAGTTTGGGAAGGTTCCATTGAGTCTTAATAGTATCGGAATTAACCTCAACTTCTTTAAAGTGGTAGAAGTTGGAGGTTCAAGTCTAAAAAGATTTCAAAAGACCTCTTTAGTGGGTGAGAAATAACTTAAGTACCACCTTGAGGAAAGCTGGCTTTCGCTACAGTGATATAGGTTGACTCAGTCTAAATGACCCCCAGTGGGTGGGGTGAGGACTATTACAGTTTTAAAGCTATCATAAGCCTCCCATCATGAATTTTGGTATGCTAATTATGTAACAGAGTTGTGTAGTCCAATTTTATTTGCAAATGCTCAAGTGAAGTGGGAACCTCTTCTTCCAAGGGTCCTTAAAATTAATTTCGACATTGCCTTTTATGGGAAAACTAGAGATTCTGCTATGGGTATTCTTTTTGGGATCATATAAGTGCTTTTCTTTGGGGGTTTATGGACAAGATTAAATTACTTTCAGCTTTCAAGACTGAAGCTCTAGTTTTGAAACAAGCTTTAATGTTGGCTTTAGACCTTGCTTATAATAAGATTATCTTTAAGATTGATTGTAAATTCTTAGCTAATTGCATCTTTTCTAAATCAACCTAATATCTATGATTGGAGTTATAGAAGTGTTATTTTTTATTGTATTACAACTCTCTCATGAAAGGTTAGGTTCTCTCTTTGTTTTATTCCTCATCAGGGTAATCAAGCAGCTGATCATCTCACAACTGTTGTGTGATAACCCAAGAATTTTAAGTAAAATTATATATATATATATATATATATATATAAGTTTGAGTTTTAATAGTAATTTTATTAACTCTTGGAATGAATATGACAAGAAAGAAAGCTGATATAGTGGCAGCTGAATATGTATACTTTTATTAGGTCTCAGGTTCAAATTTGATCAAGCCAAGGAGCTTATTTTATTTTTTACCTTATGAAATTACTAAACTACCCTTATCACAACTAGATTTTTTAAGCTCTTCCTTCCTTCTTTCTTTGATCATTCTGGAGTAAAGAAAGTGTTGAGAGACTTGCACCAAACCTTTGCCTTATCACCTACTGAATCACTGCCTTCTTCCTTCTCAGTCGATGGTTGTCGTCGTTCATGCTAGTCACCACCGTTGTGTCATTTTCCACTGTCGTGAGTTTCTCACTATTTTTTTATCTTTCTCTTTTTTGCTTGTCTCCATGGATGCACACTAAAATGCTTCTTGTCCTTCCTACTCTTGATGTGGTGATTTAAGTCTATCCACGAGAAAGGAAACACGTAAGACTTGGGGTTACTAGTTGAAGGCTTGTCATTGAGCTTCACCTCTTCTGTTCGACGTTCAAGGTTCTTCTTTTCTTCCTTTTGTTCGTCCGCCACTACACAGCTTAACTGAGTTGAGGTAAGGAGTCTTGAACCTTTCCATTATTGGTCTGCTATGTGTGTGGGAGTAAGGAATAATAACATTGAAGTTATAATTTTTTCTCTTTTTGATGCTTTGCTACTGCCTATGTAGTGAGAGAAGCAAGAAATTTGGATTGAGTTGGAAACGTGCCTTTAAGTTTTATTATGATATATGAATATATATATATATATATATACATATATATGTCTGAATCTTTAAGTAGAATTGATATTGTTCATATTGCAATTTTTTTTCTTTCTTTGGTCCCACTATTGTCGTGTTGGGTAAGGAGAGAAAATAGATCCAAATTTGAGCTTGCATGTAGTTATTTGAATACTTAGAGCTTGTTTAATTATTGATAAATTGTTGGATGTTTTAAATTGAAAAGGTAGAAGTAATGCACCTAAGGTATTTGGTGCAAAGATTGAGAGAAATTATGTTTTAAGAAAATGGATTGGCATGATTAAAACAAATTAGAGGAAACTAGTAATATGAATAATAATACTTGGACCAACTCTAAAGCGTGAATTTTGGTTTTGAAATTTTAAATGATGATGGTTTGTTAAGATTATATAATAAATTAAAAATTTATTAAAATTATATTTTTTATATCCTTATAAGGTGTGTGGAAGAACAGAACCCTGACAAGAATTAAAGAAAGAATATTTTTGAGAATTTGAAACTTCAACGAGTAAGTGAATAGCATCCCATTTAATTATTCATTAATAGTCTTTTATTGAATATTTTATTTTTATGAATTATCTTAGTTTTAGAAATTATGAATAATTTTGAAGAATAATTAAATTATGTTATGTGTATTTATTTTTTCTCAAAAAATATATTTCTAATATTGTTGAAAGTATCTTTGTGTATTGAACTTTGAAATTTCTTGACTACACAATTAATGCAAGATTACGCATTGGCTCTTAAGTATTAATTTGGCAAGTTTTGATATTTGAAATAATTTATGTGAGTTTGATATTGAGAATAAAAATTTTATTTCAGAAATAATTATTTCTCTCGCATTTTTAAAATGTGATTTCTAAGAGGACTTTATACAGAACACTAGTTGTTAACGACAATTTTGTTAGCCCTTAATGCCTTGGTTAATGATTAGTTAGTTTGAATTTTATGAGTCTTATTCTCACATTTGTTGTTTGTGGGTATTGTACTTGTGTTTAATTTCGTGGCTTCGAGCCACGTTTGGTTAGCATGACACTCATAGATTGTGTGTCAATATTTATTTCGTAGCTGTTGCATTTGGTTATTTACTATTATAGATTGTGTGTTTGTGTTTGTTTTTCGTGGCACAAGTTGTGTTCGGTTATTTACCTTCGTGGATTATATATCCATGTTTGTTATCTATTTTGTTAAGTCATCATCATACTAAATTTGGATTAATTTATATATTTGAAATTTAATAGTTTCAATTATTAGTGTGTTATTTTGATTCATATATATATATATATATATATCACTCTTCTCCTACCATGATGGAACAAAGTGTTTAGTTACTCTCATTTTTATGGTTATAATCAAGATTTATACATTTATTAAATACATCATATTGAATTCTCATCTTTTTAACTAGTTTACACAATGTTGAATTTATTGTTTATTTTTTTAGAAATTTTTTATAAGGGTGTTATTCATTGAAAAATTTATTTTAGTCTTAGATTCATTAGCTGATGTTGATTCTACCGTCAATTTCTAAATTTAAGAATCATGTATTTTAAATTTAGAAAAAAGGTTAGTTGGTCAACATAAATTGTTGTTAGGAACTCATTTTGATTTATATACTGTTTGTTACTTGGAAGGAGTTAAGCTCCTGACTGATACTATATTCTGTAAAAAAAATTTTGTGTTATAAAATCTTTAAAAGATCCTATTTATAAGAGAGGTTCTATCAAAATCTTTACAAAAGTGTTGAAACCTTATTATGACAATTAATATCAAAAATGTTAGCATTTCCATATAGCCTGACTATTTTTTTAGAAAATGAAAAAAATTTTTATTTTGAGGCTTACGAAAATATATGAAGTGATTTGCTCTCGTGTTGGTCACTCTTTATTTTTTAGGTGTGATATATTATTTCTAAAGAAGTGTGCTTAGTAGAGTGGGTGTTTAATTTGACACTTTGTTTGTTTGTTCTTCTGACCTCTAATGGGGAAGCAGTTAATCCAATTCCTACTTTTCCTCCTACTTTCAGGGATGAGATGGGCGTTGGTTAATCTTTGTTATTTCATTTTTGGCCTTTCTTTGTTTGGTTTTTGTGGCGTATGCTTTGTATTACTTCTGGACCTAATTTTGTGTTATTATAAAGGAGTACCCTTTGATCAAAAAACATATATAATCAAGTACAAGGTGCACTTGCTGAAATATTATGAGGCCACGTCGTCTCCAAAAAGTTCTCAATTGGTGCCACGTGAATGATTACCCTATAGTTATAGCTGACCCATTTCGCTTTGTCGCTTTCAAAGGAATTTGCAAATATTGATGGGGATGGAGTTATTAATGGGGGAGAATGACGAAATTTTTTAAAAGGAACAATTAGTTTAAATTAATTTTTAAGTATTAAAGTTTAAAAATTTACAATTCAATCTTTTAATTTTATAATTATATTGTCATAAATTTATAACTTACATTTTAAATTTTAATAGAAAAATAATTTTTTATTTTTTAATCATGTTAAAATTTAAAAAAAGTTAAAAATTTATCACAATACATTTGCAAAATTGAGATATTAAGTTATAATTTTTAAAATTTAACACTTAAAATTTAACTTAAATTAATTAATCTTTTTAAGACCTCTTTGACATTCTCCCTTATTATTATTAATGCCCTCAAATCATGAACAGATTTAATGCATATCTAAGGCTTTATTTCTTTTGTTTGAATTGTCTGACCCGCTAGTATGGCACTCCTTTCATTTTTATTTGTAAGAAAAAAATTATATCACACAATTTAATAAAATTAATTAACTATATTAATTATATTTAAAAATAAAAGAATTAAACTATAATACTCTTTGTTAATTGTGTTAATCAAACCTTATTAATTATTTTTTATGACTATGAATAATAAAATTACTAAGGGTAATTTAAAAAGTTCTCAATAAATACTTATTTGAAAATATAATTTTTGCTTATATAAAAATTAAATTAAAAGTGATAAATTTTTTTATAAATAAAAACAAAGAGGGTCGTAACGTAGCATCATCATAAGTTTTTATGATGTAACGTCATTTTTTTTTTTGCGAGAATGACAATTAGAGATCATGTTAAAAGATTAATAATAGTTAAAGATTTGAATTATTGAAAAGTTACATTAGGACATTGCTTTAATTTAGAATTAAAAAATATATTATCATTAAAATAGGTAATGGAATGTCACTCAAATTTAAACAATGTTAGCTATGAATTTAAGTAGTGTTATAAATGAAAAGTTAATTGTAAATGAATATATATTTTTGTAAATTTATGCATCATCATTTATGAATTTTTTTGATAGAATCATCATTTATGAATTTAATGATAATTATTGTGAATTTTAGAGAAGTTATTAGTGAATTTACATAAATTTAATTGTGAATGAATAAATAATCTCATAAATTTATTTGTAATTCGAGGACGATTATTAGTTATGAAATTAAAAAATATTACTTGTGAATATATAATGAATTCCTTGGCAGCCAAAAAAAATAATTTAAGAAAAATTGATTGTGAATTTAAGAAAAAATTATTTGTAAATATATGTAAAGTTAATTGCAAATAGATAGATAATTTCTTGAATATATACATCGTCATGAAAATCATAAAGGTACAAATTTAATCATAAATTATTTTTTTCAAAAACACCGAATATCCTATATTGTGATATGATGCAAAATAAATTATCTACCATGAAAAACATACTCTTCACTTTTAAAAATATAAGGTATTTTTTGAAGGGTTAATATTAAAAAATGTAAGAAATTTTTAGTAAAAAAATACCCCTATTAAATAAATTATTTTATATTTATTTTAGGATAAAACATTCCATTAAATAAATATAATACTTTAAAGATAAATAATTATTTTATTGAAAGTCAGATTTAATTAAAAATATTTTATATTTTTTTAATAAATGAAGTAGCAATTATAACCTGTCCGTTAGTGTAGTCCTAACGTCCGTTTATTCATGGCAGAAGTCGAAATAGATTGGGAGAGAGATTAGGCTTTCATTTCCCTTTGCCCATCCATTAACATGGCACAACATCATCGTCATCACACAGCACATGCCAACATCGCCCTCCAATTTGCTTCTTCATCCTCTACCTCTCCTCTCACAATCTCTTCCTCGTCTCCTCTTCCATTTTTACTCCTCTCTTTGCTTCCAGAATTTCTCGTCTTGTTTCACAATCTATTTTCTTCCTCTCCTCCTTTCTTTCTTTGGTAGTGGCTTTCATTTCTCTCTCCTCCTTCTTCCAAGTTCTGTCTATAGTCAGTATAAGGAATGTTTCTCAAGCTCATGTACAAGCAATTCAGTCACAAGCTTCTTCAAAAAGAGTTGGAATGAGATTCCTTGGTGCTCTATTTCTGAGTTTTCTCAATGGAGGATGAATAAAGACAATGAGGGAGTCTAACTAGTGAAAGGAGGTTCACCACGAAGGGTGTGTTTTCTTTGTGAGGGTTGGTTTTGATTTTGGATTGGAAGGATGACACCGTTGGAGAAAAGCTTATCTGCAGATGATGATTTAGAGTGAAGGTTGTTTAATGCTGAACTCGAACTCGAACTCGAACTCAGAATTTGAGTCCATTGTCATCAGTAAGGTGTTGCAGCGAGGAAGATTGACTTGGCCTCCAACGTCTTGCTGAGATTCGGCAAGAAATCGAACATATCTTTATAGCAAAGCAAGGCATTGATGAAGAACTTGACGTCCTTATCAGAAGCATCGTCCACCGTCAACTCTTCGGACTTTGTTGAAACCGAGCTTGTTTCTCAGCTCCTTCATGTGCTGGATTACTTCTGCTGGTAACAAAGCTTTGTTTATCTACACACGCACCATCAAAACACACATTAAACAAAGTACGAAAATGTGGATACGTCCGCAAGTCAAAAATAGACAGAAGGTCATAGATGCTACATTTTTATCAGGTAATGATTTATTTCACATCACTTCTTCATGATACAAAATATCTAATGTTTTATAAAAAATAATTTATAACTAAATTTTTACTTTTATCTTAATTAGAGAGAGTCTAACTTCAAATTCATGAGAATTTTTTTATTGGTTATTTCAATAATTAAAAATATTTTAATTAAAAATAAAAATTATAATTCTTTTATAACATTTCAATATTTCAAAGTCTTTAATTATCAGTAATATCTTTATAAGGTCTTTAATTATTATTTTTCTGGTTTTTTCGAATTTCATATCTGCAGCTCAATAATTTGGATGGAAATCAATCTTAATAACAAATCTATTTCAGACAAGCCGTTCCTAAAACACGGCTCCAGACACTAAACATTGTTCATCAGCTCTATGAACAGTACATAGCTTTAGCTACAGTGTCAGCTTCACGCCATCAACGCATGGCTCAAGGGAAGGTTTAATTAATACATGGATCTGGGACAAGATTTTTTACAAGACTTCCTTGCCTATTTTGTACGGCATTATCATCATTTTTCAGAGGGCAATGGTACCCGGCTTTTGACTTCTCCTACAAGCCTAGTCGCTCAACCACACAAAACCAGACTCATTTGTTTTCCTACCCATTTGCTCTGTCTCGGCATCCTCACTTCTCCTGTAAGCTCAATCACTCAACTCACATTTGAGGAAAGGTTCTCTAATTCTTCCAACTCTAACCACTGCTTCTGCCAAGCCACAGATCCTCTGATTCCTCTGACCACCTCTTCCTTTACTGTAGGTATGGGCTGCCTTTTCTCTGTCTACCTAATCTCATCTTTCCTTCTACATCTCATCCCATTACTCTGCTGTGGACATGACGGGAAATTGAAGTCGGCAACAGAAATTTAGTTACACCATAGACAAGCCAGAAAATGATTGTCTATTTTTTCTTGCCTTTTGTGTTTCAAAAAACGGTCATCACTTATAAGGAAAATCCTTAATCTCTCCCATTTTCTTCCTAGGCTGCTTCAATTTTTCTACACTTTCAGCCAATATACATGCTTTATGTATTTTAAAGATATATATTATCTTAAAGAGCTGAAAGGCATCATCTTGATTGTTTGAATCTATGGAACAACTTGTGAACTTCATCATCTAGCCACCAAGATATCAAATCTTAACCATTTATTATATTCCCCGCGTCTGGCTTTCTAACTATCAAAATGTCATTTTTACATTATTCTGCAGGGATCAAGGATTGATGTTGAATTATGGTGAAGAGAAGGAGAAATGATACGTATTCTTTTAGAAGAAAGAGACAGAATAATCAACCTCAAACTATAGGAGTTGCTGCCATTGGCATTGCTAGAGCAAGGAACCAAAGAGGTCATCTCGATCTCTCTTCACTCCCTTTTATTGTATTTATGCTCAAGTATCGATGTCATTAGCCATTTTTATGTCCTAATAAGATTTTGACAGTATTTTATGTTGAAAGGATTGGTAGGTAGGTTGAGGATTTTCCTTTATTTTGAATTATATGCCAATCACTTTATATGCCAATGGTTTAAAATGTATCATTTAAACTTTTATAACATGTTCTTTTACCATCAAACCACTGTTTGCTATTTTCTTAAATATAAGTAATAGAATAATTGAGGATTTAAATTTGTCATGACATATATTGACTTTGCTTAGGATAAATATGAAGCCAGATCACCATCCTCTTTCCTAAATAATTAAAAAGGTTTGCCTCTACATAATTAAAATAGTTGAGAAATTGACCCATCATTTTAATTGTCTGTTATGTTTCTTTATCTTTATCACCAATCCTCTCCATGAGCTCAGTAATGCAATAGGAATAATTAAGCTCAACAACAGCGACCTAGAACTAATGAAGATGGGATTGGTGGTGCTTAATATGTTTAAAGCATCGACTACCTGCAGACCCACAAGCACGGCGGTGATGAAGAAGAAGAATAACAACTGAACTAACACTGAGCTCAATTATCCTAAGCATTTAAACTTTTATAATATCTTCTTTTACCATTAAACCATTGTCTGCTATTTTCTTAAATATAAGTAATAGAATAATCGAGGATTTAAATTTGTCATGACATATATTGACTTTGCTTAGGATAAATATGAAGCCAAATCACCATCCTCTTTCCTAAATAATTAAAAAGGTTTGCTTCTACATAATTAAAATAGTTGAGAAACTGACCCATCAATTTAATTGTCTGTTATGTTTCTTTATCTTTATCACCAATCCTCTCCATAAGCTCAGTGATACAGAAGGAATAATTGAGCTCAATAACGGTGACCTAGAACTAATGAAGATGGGATTGGTGGTGCTTAATATGTTTAAAGCATCGACTCCCTGCAGACCCACAAGCACGGCGGTGATGAAGAAGAAGAATAATAACTGAACTAACACTGAGCTCAATTATCCTAAGCATTTAAACTTTTATAATATGTTCTTTTACCATTAAACCATTGTCTGCTATTTTCTTAAATATAAGTAATAGAATAATCGAGGATTTAAATTTGTCATGACATATATTGACTTTGCTTAGGATAAATATGAAGCCAAATCACCATCCTCTTTCCTAAATAATTAAAAAGGTTTGCTTCTACATAATTAAAATAGTTGAGAAAACTGACCCATCAATTTAATTGTCTGTTATGTTTCTTTATCTTTATCACCAATCCTCTCCATAAGCTCAGTGATACAGAAGGAATAATTGAGCTCAATAACGGTGACCTAGAACTAATGAAGATGGGATTGGTGGTGCTTAATATGTTTAAAGCATCGACTCCCTGCAGACCCACAAGCACGGTGGTGATGAAGAAGAAGAATAACAACTGAACTAACACCACATGGAGTAAGAACATGTTCAAAGGATTCTTTTATTTTCTTTTTCTTTCTCTTTTAACTTTTTTTAGGCTTAATCATTAGTTATTTACCCTATTTTTTCTTCTTCAATCGTCTATTTATTTGTGTGGTAGCTACTCTGTGTGTGGGGGGGGAAGAAGCTAGAACATGGATTTCAAATGTACTTAAAAAGCATATAAGTCTACAGGATTACTTTTGTGATTTTGTTATTTATAGATTATGAATAATCTTTTGATTGACTGATATAAGTCTACAGGATTAGCTTTACACCTATGACTACTCAATCTATTGATAAAGGTTTCATATTTATTAAGTATGATAGGACATGGTTGTTAGGATATAGAGTATGAAAGGACACTTTGAGCATTGTGCACTGAAGTATGAAATGTGCTTGCTGTTTTTTATCAGTCCCTATATCATATATAATCTGATGGAATATAAGACATTAAGGTTTTATACTTTATCTATCAGTTATTTTCTATTACACAATAGTATTTTCCTTTTGGCTCTTAAAAAACTATCGTTGTGTCTATTACTTACTTCCACTGACACTCTCATTGCACACATCCTCATAATAGTACTTTCCTTCTGACACGTGACCAATTCATTAGTAATAGTTTGAATTTGAATTTCAAATTGAGTAGCCACCATGGCATCATTAGAATCTTGTCTTCACCCTCAAATATCACAGCTCTATTTTATTAGCTTTGCTTGAATTGTCCTTGTCCTTTCTTCTCTTCATTTTTATTCTGATTTCTAACTTCTTTTTATTAGTTTAACACTTGATTTGTTGTATGGAGCATCAGATGGCTTCTTATAAATGATTTCTCTCCCTTTCAGGTTGAGATTAGTGCTGGATATCCACAATCTTTGGAAGTAGTAGACTGAACGGAGTTAAGGATGAAGAGAAAGAACGTTTGTAGTTAATTTATGGTTTCCTGCCCTTATTAAAACAGTTGAGTTTTATAAATCATAATGTGTGGTTCCTTATTCTATCTGCATATTTCATTGTGTCCATCAATTGTAGGAGGGTTCAGATGATCTTTCCATAAAGAGCTCAGATCTTTTTGTACTTGAGGGTTTTGTTATTCAACTAGAGTCCAGCCAAAGTAAGTTAGAGTATTACCATCTAACATTTATATTTATTATATTGAATTTTCTCGCTTATATCTTGATTGTTTTTTTAAGTTATTGTTTTTGAACATGTTTTTGTTTTTATACAGAGAAGTGCAATGTACTAGCAGGGGCATCTCACCAGTAGATTTCGAGCTGCCTTCTGTCATTATTTAAATTGAAACTAATGTATGCTTACAACTGGCGATATATATATATATATATATATATATATCCATTGATAGGATGTCTTTTTAAAGGATGGCGATATGGAAGGACACCTTGAGCATTGTGCAATGAAATCTGTAACCTATGCATTGATTTTTTGCTTTTCCTATATCATAAATAATATGATAGCATGCAATATATTAAGGTTATATAGTTTATCCATCAGTTAGTTTCTATTGCACAGTAATATTTTTCTGTTTGCTTTTAAAAAAGGTCCCATCAGCCTGTTTTGCCCTCTTTCATGGTTCGTATTTGATACACAGGACTTAACTCATTACATTGTATTAATGGATGGGCTGATCTCGCATGTTCTCTTGCCTATTTTGACCAGGACATGCTTCAAATTACACTGATATTCTTGCATGTTCCTACCTCGATTCCATTGATGCATTGCTGGATTTGTTTTCTTCTCTCAGTTTGTTCTTTCCAATATTTATCTGTTGTTTTGATTGGTATCATGACTCGTGACACAAAAGTTCCTCTTCAACTTTGTTTGGTGATAGAAATAGGCAAGTTGCTTTTTGCAAGCCATTAAAGAAAAAATGAGAAAGACTAAAAGGATGCTGTGTGAGTATGGTGGCTATGCTATTCCCTGTTACATTAATATTTTTTTTATTCCTATAAATAAATTAGCTTGAGCAAGTTTCTAGGATGAGTTAGTCACAAGCCTTTACAGAGTTGTTTTACAGTATTCTAGATTTTACAATTTAGTTGTTTATCTTTGGAGAATAATTTTATTCTATGAACAATGGTTTTGTACATGTATTTTTCCTTGAGCCAAATTCACTTCCATATGTATGATATACTTATTTTCTTGGATGGAAGCGTTGGGCAAGAACCCCCTTGCCTCTACTTATATATTTTTTATTACTTTTATTTATGGGCCAAGTTAGGTAAGATTATATTGGTGGCAAAGTTATATTGTGCATTATGCATGTTATTTGTACTAGAAGTTTATGTGGGAATCAAATTGTTTGAAATATAAATTAATAATTAGCTATTTAGTTCAATTTTACTCATTTAGATGTCAAATACTATTAATATAATGCACAAAGAAATCTCTCATTACCTCTACCCTTACAATTTTTTTTTAAACTTTTAAGGTACAAATGTATGATTTTTTGTAATTGTTTTTGAGTTAACTACATAGTGAAGAATGACATCCTTATTAAACATTTTTTTGCCAAATACAATAGCTTTATCTAGGTAATACTTCATTTATCTTTCTTAACCATGTGTTACCTATTATGGTGTAATTGTCTGGACTATATATTATCATTATTTAAATTTATATGTGTGTATCATATAATATCATGAGAGTCAAAAGATCAACCTGTAGTTAGTAGTATTATAGTATAACTATATGTGTGTGTCATAATAAAGTAATATTATAATATAGCCATATGTGTGTTTAGCCAACCCATGGCACATGGTGATATATATTACTCCTTTCATTCTAAATTATAAGACATTTTTAGAGAAGGTTTAGCATTTTTAAATATAAGACACTTTGATAAAAATAAGATGTTATTAATAACATTTTTTCAATGTTATCCTTACCATATATTCTCTTTCTTTAATGTTCTTTTATTAATGAAGTATTAAATGAAGGGCATTTTTAAAAATTTATATTTTTATCTTAAAAAAGTAAGGTTGTAAAGTGTATTTAATAATTTTTATTGATACGTGAGATTTTATCTAAAAGTGTCTTATAATTTGAGGCAGAGGGAGTATATGTTAAGGATTAGCCAACTTGTGTGACACATTGTATGAATAATATTCATCTTTTACACAATTTCAAATTTAAGTTGGCATTTCATTTTTTCTATGCAAAATTGCAAATGGTTAATTTTTTTTTTTTACTTTGTTTTTTGAGCTATATATATAGCATACTTTGTTAACAAATGCTCAACTTCCTTATCAAGCCTTTTTTTTTCCGGCATATAATAACTAGTGTTAAGTTATACGTTATTTTCTTTTTGATTAAGTACTACACATTATGGCTTTTTTTTTTTTGACCTCTAATATCATTACTTGAATTTACATTTTATTGAATTTGCCAACCAGTGCAACGCATGGGGCTGTGTCTAGTTAGCTATATAACACGTAAAATTAGTTTAGATGGAAATTATTTTATTAATTTTATCTAATCTCAATATTGTAAAACGATTTTATAATAGACTTTTTTAATTTTTATTGGTATGGAGAGTTCTAAGTTTTACGGAGTGGATGCATCTTAGAACCTTTATGCAACATAGAAAAAAATTTATCCGGGCAGCGCATTCAATAATTACTAAAAAAAAGTGTTAATATATAAACCCCCCTTTATTTCAAAAAATTGTAACCCCCCTTAATTACCATCAGATCATAATCTACTTGTCAATATTCCTTAATTGAGATTTAATTTAAGAACCTCAATTGAGAGAATCCAAATCCGTTTATTTAATGTATGATTGTATTCATCACTGCGAATTTGTCGTCGAGGCAGGAGTCTAAACTATATCCAGCATTATCATCGCCAACAAAATATCTTAAAAATAATCTTTTCTAATTCATTCTCAGAATGATCAAGTTCAAAAGGTACATCTTCTGTAATGTAACAGCTGAAGCAACGAACAAGCGGACAAAAGTTGACATAGTACGACTAGTTTCGTGCAGAATTCTTCGAAGTAGGATTCCCAACACTCCCCCCACCCCCCAAAACCAAATCATCCCCCCCCCCCAAAAAAAAAAAAAAAACAGACAACCCATTTCATTGAGAAGATTCAAAGATAACTTCTTTTAAGATATACAAATGATACGACGTACCTTTCCAACTTAAAAGTCCTCAAAACTGGTTCAATGCGGGCTCCAAAAGAGAGAATAAATAAATACAACAACCTCCAGTCACTACTTTTGCCCTGTACACCACATGGCATTTTCATGACAAAAGTTATAGACGATACAACAAAACCAAAACCAAAGTTATACTGTCTCTAAGCTGGTAACTTTCGGAACTCATGGACTGCCATGCACATAAGTAGAGGTGGGTGATTTAAATACCCTTCCAGTATAGCCAAGTGAATAAGCAAATGCAGTATTTACACATGTAATACTCCGAATTTTACTTATCACGCAATTCTCTTTTTGGAAGTAAATCAGGCCTCCTGAACCATAATCTGAACCTCAGGCCTAAAATCATTTAGAAATATTTGTCATGTTCAAGTAGCATACGGAAATACTAAGATCATAAGTTCAGCTCAAATTTGACAATATGGAATAAAATTTACCAATAGGACGCCTGGAGAATAACTTTAGCACCTCATCAATGAATATAACCTGGACAACAAAAATAGCATTTATTAGTATAAAAAGATCAGGTTAAAAAGTCACCTTCACTCCCCAAATTCCTATTGAAATTTTAAACGTTTTTGCCCCCAAAATTAGGAGGTTAGGTGAGGCATCCCCCCCCCACACAAAAAAAAAAAGAAAAAGAAAATCTCATTATATGCCGAGACATCACGATAAATGCAGCAAAACAGGAAAGAGAATAAATTTGACATAAAAAGGAGGTGGTTTAGGGATTGAACTTAAATAAATTTCAGGGTAACGTACAATTTGGAGACGAAGTTAAATGAAACACATCTACGGGCCAAATATTTAATAGTACAATCCAGGTGCACAAAAATGAGCGTCAAGAAATTCCAAAGAGGAAAATGATAATTCAACATAAAATCTAATAGATCCAAGGAAACTACTCAAATTATGATGTGGCATATAAACTTTATCTATGGGGAGTTTAGCATGACAAATTAGTTCTGCAATGATCAAGCCATTAATTCGGCATCAAAAATTAGTTGTTTAACTATTTAAGCAAGTCAGCACATAGCTTTTACACAAAGTCAAGTCTTGTGTTGTGTGGATCAATTGCAAACATTTGTTTCAAAGACGTAATGACATTTTCAAAATTTCCGTTCCATAGAAGATGGCAACCTGACATTGTTGATGCTCTCAATCGAGAAACTTGGTTCCAGGAATGATGACATGTATTACACCATGAATTCCAAATTTAAAGAAAGTAACCCAAATATCAGAAGGGGAGGAAGAAGAAGCTTCGGGGAAAGAAAAGGCTACATACAGGTAATGAAAGATACAGGACAATCAACCAGTCATCCCAGGATAATGGTGTTACCTACAGCCAAATAATGATCACAATTCAGAATTCCTTATGAGTGTGACAGAAAAGCAAAGCTATTGCTTCAAGAGAAACAGAAATGGCCACAGATACAAGAAAGTACTTACAGAGAAAAGAACAGAGAGAGGATGCACATACAAAATAAGCATGTGAAGAAGCAGGGTAAGAATTATTGAACCAACAAGCCATAAGTTACTCCATGGAGGGATAACCCTGAAAAAAGATATGTAAAGACTGTTACAGCACAAATTTTGGTACTTCAACCCTCAGCTAATAATTTATACTTTAACTGAGATATGATATATCTTTCAATTAGTTCAGAGACATTATATGGCCCTCACATTAAAATATGCAGAAAGGAATAGAAAACTGAAAAAGAAGCCAGATCTCATAAAATTACTCACAGAAGAGATTGATTTTCGCTAAGATTGTTCAAAGCATTGAACATCTCAACAACGACAAGCACAGTCATTGCTACAGTAGATGGGTGTCGATCATCAAATATACTGCATGGGAAAGTTGTCTGCCTTGTTGGGCAAGTGTCAAAATTCATCTGGAAGCAAGAAAAAAAAATCTACGAATTATTGAGATGGAATCATTAAGTGAGAACATGTGTGGAATAAGTATAACCAGATTTTTTGACAGAATCACAAGGGAAAAGTAAAAATTCAAAGTTCAATAATCTCAAGAACTTATTTTATTGGACCATCTATATGTATAGAAGGTAAATAAATGGATAGTAGACTCCTACGTCAATTGAAAGACATAATGCTAATCTCTATCCTATTCAAAATTCTTACAAAACAAAAAGCTAATCCTAAATGCATAGAAACAGTATATAAAAATAACAACTCAAATAATCCTTAATCAAACAAAACAAAATAAATAACTAAACATCTTGATTGAAACTAGGTGAGCCTCTTATGCACTACATTGAGTTCGAAGAATGAACTATTTTGTTTGCAGCTTGTAAATAATGTGGCTTTCACAATTGTTGAGTACTCAAGTAAAATGAAGAACATCCCCCAAAAGCTAACTACTTAAGTGAGAGAACCAATCCACTTAAATACACCTATAGAGCATCCTTACTCAATGTGGGACAAGGCATCCCATACTACCTTGGTCTCCATCAGAAACTCAAGTGCCATAAAGTAGTTGTTTATGCTCAAGTTAATTCCGTGTAGCAAGTGTTTCTTAATTCACACGTACTCAAATGCAAAGTATAAAAGAATCACTAAGCTCATACTAGTATTTTATGTGTTCTGGGTATCTCAATTGTTAAGAAAGCAAACATAATTAAAATTTGAAGAAATAGTAAAATTTTACCAGTTCAGTATATGGCAGTTTTGGGCCGCTGTCAGAGGAAACAAACCACCAAATAAAACCAGCAATAGTAGCAAGACCAACATAAGCTGCATGAAGCACCAAAAATAATTATGACCCCGGCAGAAATCCGTTGAAGGTTTCTCATAAAACCATTTAAGCACAATGAATACATTAAGACCACATATCTTCTCTAGAGGAAATGAAAAATAAATTTGATAATTTTTGTCTTCCACATAAGTATTGTCATAATACAAGAACTTCCTTAATAAATTGATCTAATTTTTAGCCATATTCCTTGTGCTTTGCAAGTTTAAACCTGATTAATTTTGGCATCTAAATGAGTTTATAAAATATATGATATCAGGCACAAATGTAACCCAAAAAGAAGGATGCACTATTTCCATAAAAGAAGCAGATTGACATTTCAGGCTAATGCTGATGGCTCCCTAGATCATGACTGACAAATTTGAATCCTTAAGCAAACCATCATTAAGATTTTACTAGCTGATGACAACGCAAGAAGATTTTAATCAGAACACCTTCCCTAACTGCGTAAAACTAGTATATGCCACTTCTTCCCATTTGAGCGTTTTGTAAGAAACATGAGGCTGCTGAGGAAAACTGCTGTGTCTGTGATGGATGCATGAGACATATGTATTATATCTCAACACTAGGATACAGGAATAAGGCAATTGCTGGAAAAACAAAGATGTGGTTTTGATAGCTTGTTATTAATAAATTATTAGGACATATTTGACTATATGGGGAAAAAATAGATAACAATAGATTTGATATTCTTGGGTGCGTATTCATTATTTAAAGTTTAATACCCAAAATTTTTATAAGTTCCAGTTTTTCAGAGCCTTTATATGTGAGTTTTGAGCACATAAAATATATTTTTAATATTTGAACGCATTTCAAGTTTCAATTCTTCTTCTTCCTCTAAGCAATCTATTATATTCCAATATAGTTTCACATTATCTACCATATTTTGACCCAGCAAATTGAAGGGGGGAAACAGAAAAAGAGGGACACGGACTATTGGATCTGATATGGATCCAGGTACAGATAGGGGTGGAGAAAGCAAGTATTGATGCTTCTTAGAAAAAGAATGAAGTTTTTCTTTTTATTTTTTTATTTGTGTTCTTTAAAATAACACAAAAGCTTGTCGGTAGGAAGAAAGAAGCTCATACTACAGAGGATTAGGATAAAAAAAAAAACTAACTAGCCAAGATATAAATCACAGACTAGATGTATGACAACATTGCTCACCTCCAATTACTAGATAACGGAAGAACAGCCACCCTGTAACCACTGCTTCATTCACCTGTACATTCATAATGACTAAAGTGTCACAATATGAGAAGCATAATTTGCATCAGTGTTAGAGAATTAAGAAAGCAAAACGAATATATTGCAAAACTTGAGACATGGTTAAACCAACAAAAAATCTACATGCTTCAAATCAAAATCATAAATGTAAAATTAACTGTTTATCTTGAATGATGAAATCAGGTAGAAGCCTAATATTCAAGTGCTACCTCAGTACCTTACGAGGTTTGGCCTTCATTACATCAGAATCTGGCTTATTAAAGCCGATAGCAGTAGCAGGCAATCCATCAGTAACCAAATTCACCCAAAGCAGCTGGACCTGGTATAATTTACAGGATAAAAAGGAATTTCAAAGCTTTGTTCCTCAGTAATACAGAACTGTATCCAAATATACACTAGCTATCAGCTATCAGCTACAATTGAAGAGCCAACGAGAAATATAAATTATAAGCTCCAAAATCCAGAAACTTAAGAAATCAACAGGCTGTATAAGATGCCAACTAGGTGCAAGTCAGATACTCACCGGGGCAAGGGTATCGGGAATTCCAAGCACAGCTGCCACAAATATACAGAATACTTCACCAATATTAGAAGAGATCATGTATCTAATGAATTGCTTTGTATTGTTGTATATGGCCCTTCCCTCTGCCACAGCCTGCAAAGCACCTAGGTGATTATGATCCTCCCACCTAAGAGAAAGACAACTTAAAAAAAAAAAATGGAAGCTTGACTAGAAGAACAAAGATATGCTAGCATACCGCAACAATTGTAGCAAAGTTATCATCAGCCAGTACCATGTCTGAAGCACTCTGATAATATAGTGAAGCATAAGAGTGAAATATACATTTGGCACAAAGTTCCTCAGGAATAATAAGTTACCAAACAATAACACACAGATGACTGTTAAGTAGATTTGACAAAAACAAAATTATTATTACAAGGTTCCCCTAGGAAGTGAATTACTTCAAGAATAAACAGGAAAGAAAATCCTGGAGATGTTCATTGAACTGCATGTCTAATTTAGCTTGGATTCATCTTCTGGCTCATGTCTTTCCCAGAAATAGAAGAACAACGTTAAACACCATCCCATAAACCCCATGATGCCATGATAAAATCACAAGACTAGTGCACTTTAGAGCAATCGTGGTACCTTATTTGGGTAGCTCAACAAGATGAAACTAGAGTAAATAGATGTGAATGCACACTTCCAACTTGTAAGCTTAAGTGGTTAAGTAAAGACCAATGATTATTTTACAAATAGCATTTCGTCTATATTTTATTAAAATCTCTCTCGGAAATGGCGGATGAGGATGACAAGGGTTAAACTCTTGATTACTTGGATAAAGAACTCTGGTACTATGGGAAAGACTATCTTCAACTAACAAAGGAAGCTGTAAGTAAGTGGTCATTTTTATCAACACATCTAACAATAATAGGGGAAACAAAACATTAAAAAAAAAATTAAACAATGAAGTGTTCATTCACAGGCCACAATAGGTTGAATAGGCTTTTGACATAAGAATGCTACAGTCAGGAAGGGAAAATGGAAAAAATAAAATTGGCAGTTGACGATACCTTGGCAACAGCTGTACCTGAACCCATAGCAATTCCTATGTCTGCCTTCTTCAGTGCAGGTGCATCATTGACACCGTCTCCAGTCATAGCAACCTAAATTATTGATCCCACAATAACTCAAATTCAAGGATAAGTAATGCATAATATCCATTATTACAACTGATTTTAACAACTTCATTAAAAGATTATTAAATTCTGATTGCAGCCAAGAAAATAGTTCTCACTAGTGTCACTTGTAACTGTGCCAACTATATAACTAGAACTCACTTGTAACTGTGCCAACTATAAACTAGATCTCACTTGTAACTGTGCCAACTATAAAACTAGATCTACAAATAAATACTGTTATAATAACAATAAAACACTTTTATTTTAACCATACCACTTCATTCTGGTGCTGCAATGCTTCAACCAGCATCCTTTTATGAGATGGCTCAACCCTAAAGTCCAATGAGCAAATGTAACTTTTACAATGAATTCTCAAGCAAAAGGTTGAGCGAAGAGAACAATAATATAATATGCTTTTGTTGATCTAAAACAAATACAAGATTTTCAAATATCTATCAGATGATGATAGATAAAATCCAATTTACCTGGCAAAAAGAGCCATACGTTGCAAAGCAAGAGTTTGCTGCGGAGCTGGAAGTTCTTCAAACTCAGAAGCAGTATAAGAATGTTCATTAAATTCCAAGAAGTGGTCAAAAGCCCCTATCTTGCGGCAAAGTGACTCAGCAGTTGACTAATTTAAACAATCATCAATTTCCCACATTAATAGATATTGAAGGTTGAATGCTAAAAATGAACAAAAAGGTTCCCAAGAGTTTGATCACCTTGTTATCCCCTGTAACAACTATAACACGTATGCCAGCGGTCATGCATGAAAGCATCGCATTTCTTACTTCATCTCTTGGTGGATCAAGCATTCCAACCTACATGTTAGAGAAAAGCTTAAGAGAGTGACTCTGAAATGATAAAGTAGAAGTAGCATGTGTAAGTGAACCAATAAAATTGAATATTCTCACACAGCAAAATAGAATCAGCACAAATTGAGTTCCATGTGGAAAGAAGTTAAAGAAAATCAAGATAAAATGAATGCATTAAGTAGCGACTTAAGTTCAAATATAAAACACCTATCTTTTCCTTAGGGGAAGGGGAAAAAAAAAAATCTCTCTCTATAAGTACCATGAGTGAGTCAACTAATGAAACTGAATATTTTCAGACAGCAAACTAGCATCAGCACAAATTGAGTTCCATATGTGCAAGAAGTTCGGGAAACTCATCATAAAACGAGTGCATTAAGTAGTGACTTCAGTTCATATCAAAAACACCTACTATTTTCCTTAGAGGAAGAAAACAATATCTCTCTCCCTCTATCTAGCTAATTATCTAGAACAATACATGGTAAAATATAGTTTGCTGCATTAAGTAATAAAACTTCTATGCATTCAGGTCCAATTTCAAGTGCAAACATTGCATACTAAATTGAGCATCAATTTCTGTATCTATGACATTGTGTAAAGTTCATAAGCCTTCGAGTTTATTCCACGCTGTAATTGCTCCTTTGCTTCACTCTACACTTCTTATTGATAGCCAAAATTTGTATTAACTTACAAGGTCAGCAACAACCATAATGTCTGAGTTTGTGCCTTGCATCAATTACTGCTTACAGAATACATAGCTATTGCTTAAAGCAGTTGTTGCCATAAAATAACAGACTGGCAGGAAGACAGATAGCTTCATTAGAAGTTGTTGAGAACCATTTCTAGTTAGAAGCTAAAGCTATTAAGTAAAGACCTGTGATTGGTTTTATATTCTCTACCATAGCTTCTCTTGTGAAAGCCTATGTAGGCTTGATGCCTTACTAAAGCACAGGCCTATCATATCTTAGGCTGCAACTTAATTTTAATTAAGAAAATGAATGGTGGCAAAGATTGAACTGAAGGGTCTTGACCCCTCGTGATAAAGGCTACAGTACCATGCCAAGCATCATTTTAAGTCTGAAGTTGAAACTTAAGTAAAGGCCTATGCTTGATTTTATCAGTCTCTAACAAATGTCCTAGTATAACCGCTCCCCCCCCCAAAAAAAAAAAAGCATTAATCATAAAGGATAGGCCAACTTAAACAATATTTGAACTTTGCATTCCCCTTTGAAACGAAAGCATACCAACCCAATAAATGTAAGATCTTTCTCATCATTATAGGAAAGGCGTTGTTGACTCAAAGGCATCCATTTCAGGGCTAAAGCTAGGCATCTCAATGTTTCTTTTCCTGCAAAACTGACCAACAAACATGTTAACAACATAGACAAAAGGAAAACCCAACAACCAAGAAAGGACAGAATAAAGAACAGTAAGAGTCCAGACAAAGCACATAAAATGCATCAAGAACTTCAAGGACTAAAATGACATGGCAGAAGCAGCACACGAACAGTAATTTTGTGACATGATAAATGGAAGTACATGAATGAAAGGACCTTAATTTGCTGTTTGGTTGAATTTAGGTACTCAAATTTATTTTCATTGATGAACGTGGCAATGAACGAGCTAAACTTTCATTTCCAAGAACCTTGAAACTTTTTGCAGCACCCGTTAAAGTTCAAAAATCATAATCAAAATCTATTGAATTATTGAGCTTTGTGCACATGCCTAATAACGTTGTTCCAAATGGGACTTAAATTAACTGCTAATATTGTATCCCTAAGATGCTGCAACTATCTCAAGTTATGTGACTTACTAGCGATATTACGTTTCAAGTCTGGCTAATGTTGATATCTCATAAACCGGACCAGAAACTTTGATTGAGTTTCAGTTTTGTCATTTTGGCCAGGTGAGAGACTGGCTATATTATGGAGCACATGAGAATAAACAGGAGGATTTGAGTAGGGAAGCAGCATATCTAATAGTTATGATGACCAATCCCACTGCAGTTTGAAGAAAGCCATCATTTTTCAATTGTTTCTTACAATAGAGTGTCTGGCAAAATTTCAACAAGGATACCTAGCACCTCATCTAAAAGGCGGACAATGTGTCTACAACAAGGTGATGGTTTGGGTATTTAAGCCACCTCCTCAAGGACATTTAAGAAGGTTTTGTAAATGTAACGGGAAAAAGATGGGATAGGGTCAGTCTTTAAACCTATAACTAACAAGGATTGAACTTGAATATGAGAGGAAGTATATCATCAAGATTAGTTTCTGATGAAGCCAAGGAGGAAAAAAATTTCACTATGTCGATATTCTGGCACTAAGGAAAGGTTCAAAGAAACAAACATGCACTAGGTGTCAATTGGGGAAGCTTTTTTATTCTTTTATTTTTTTTTTTTTCCCTTTTCAATAAACATGATTAACCACTCACTAATCCTTCCTATTTCTCCCAAAATAGGATCAGCCAATCCTAAAAGCTGGCATAAACATTGTGTACAATAGCTCATGAGTCTCTTTATCATATATTTAGAATTCACCACAACTAAAAATAAAGATAAAGAAGTTAAAGTTAAAAAATAGAGCATGGATAAACATAAATAGAAATGCAACCTGTGGAACTTTGAGTCTAGCTCAGCTCGAATATCAGCAGTAAGTGGCACAAGGGAGCCATCGTCATTGCACATGACGGTTGTACATCTAGACATGATACTCTCTGGAGCACCCTTGGAGAACAACACATGAAGCTGATTTCGGTTGCAAAGGACACTCATCATTTTCCGATCCCGAGAAAAATCCAACAGATCTATCTGCAAATCATCAAAAAGCATGAAAATTGACAAAATAACAAATAGTACATATGGGGCACACTTTATATCCATAATTTCCTAAAAGGTGTATGAGTACACTGAGATGTTAATGAAAGAATACTAATAGAAAAGAAAAGTTGACCAGTATCCTGAAGCATACCTTTCTAAATTGTTCCTCCCAATAATGATTACAGTAAGATGCCCGCTCATGCTTGCTCAACATGTTCAAGGCTGATGGCATAGAATCAAAACCAGGGAGACCAACCTGAAAAACCAAAGAAACACATTAGATCTATAAAGTAGCTTCAAGCATACCGTTTACATAAACAGGAATTACAAGAAAAATGTTAAAAATACAAACTTTCTCCGCCAGGACACGAAGTGCCACTTCTGTTGACTCTCCAATTTTTTCATACTTTCCTTTGTCATGGTTATACTGCAGGGTGGACTCATTGCAAAGTGCAGAACACATTGCTGTGTGAAGAAGACATGGCAATCGAGCTGGAACATCAAGCTGTAAAACAATTAAATGTTACGAAGTTGCACTACTAACAAAAAAGACCGACATGCCTATGCCAATATTGATTATAATAAAGAAAAAGGTTGTGATACCGTACCCATTACTTTTCTGAAATAATGAAACAGAAGCCACCTGAGCCTTTTTGTTATCATTTTAAATAGAAGTCCATCGGTCTTTAAATTTCTGGCTCAAACCCATATTTTCCCAAGTATTACAGACTTGTATGTTTTGGAAAATGCTTTTTCCCAATGTTAGTAATGACTAACACAAAACTTACAGATCACAGCAGCATTACATGTCTACTGTAAAGGAAAATAACAACATTCCCAACTCAAAGAATCAGATGCATGGACTTTGTTTTAAGGATGGCCTCAGGGTACCTTGATCCCCTTTCTCCAAGTTAGTTAGTCAGATGTCTTTGAGAATTTAAGCGGGTATTTTGCTCATGCATGAATGTTATAATCTGAGAATCATAAAGAATATCACCTGTGTTCCCGAACTGTCAAAGATCATGCCTTCAGGTGCATATGTTGTTCCGCTAACATTGTATTCAGTAACAACAGGACTATGTTTTGCGGAGCGAACCACACATATCTGTGGATACAGAGAATCATAAGGTGAAGGAATTCTCAAAGAAAGTTGCTAGAAATATTTGACTATAAGAAATCTGGAGAGCAAAAATTGAGTTCAAAAGGGGGGAGGGGAGCAAAAATTCTCTCAGGAAATGATTATCTTACAGAGCTCAATATTTAGACCTAAAACATTTAAAAACAGCTTTTATTTTATTTAAGCAGTGTCAATGAAAGGGATAGAATATTAGCAGTGCTATGACCAGTGGTTTTATGGGTAATAATTTATAACCTTGGAAAATAGTTCATATACTTCTTTCTTTTCTTTCTTCCCTTCGTACTCCCTCTGTCTCTCTGATTTCTTCTACCTCTCTCTTTATTACCCCATCCCCCCTCCCTTCTTCCTCTAACAAGTCCTACATCAGGGCTTTATATTCTTTGTTGCTAAATATTTCAAAGGGAAAACACAGTCATTAGTCCCTACAGTTTATCAGATTTTACTTTTAGTTCCTGTAGGTTTTTTCAGAAAAGGACTGAAAACACTGAAACTGAAAACACTGAAACTATAGGAACTTGAGTAACAAACGTTAACCAATCTTTCTAAAACTATAAAGACTAAAAATACTGAAAAAACTACAGAGACTAAAAGCAAAACCCGATAAATCTATAGGGCCAATGATTGCATTTTTCCTATTTTAAAAGAGTGCTGTATCACTGACTCCAGACTCCAGAAATAAAATTTTGAAAATAGGTATTAAACATCCACTAAGGATAGCAAAATCACACTGACAGATCAGCAGTTGTGGCAATATATAAAATCCATGCAAAGAGCATGAGAATTGAAATTTACTATTTTAATCCCAAGCAAAGATCACCTTTGTCACAGACATCATATTGGTTGTCAAAGTTCCAGTTTTGTCGCTGCAAATTACAGTAGTGCAGCCCAATGTCTCCACAGAAGGTAAAGACCGCACAATAGCATTTAACCTAGCCATCCGCTTTGTTCCAAGAGCTAGACAGCTGTAATATCATGATAAGTAATCAAATCAAAAGAGGGAGAAAATTTAGTTTTTATCCCAAGTAGATCTATGTTAAATGACATGTTATAAGTCTGAGGAACCAAGTAATCCAGAATTTCTGTGCAATGCAAAAATCAAGTGGAAAACTACTACTAATGCCCTGATGGAAATAGAACAATGTAGCACAGCCTTCTCTAAAATCAAGAGGCAACTAGATGATCTATTTTAAAGATAAAAGCTTAAACATTTGACTTCAATATTTTACACCATGTCTATTATTAACAATATCTAAGTTGTTGGATGAGGGCCTGCTGCTACAGCCCATATCAAGATTAGACCTATTTTTCCTTATGTAAATAAGATCTGTTATCTGTCATTCGCATCTGATTTTACCTCTTATGAGTATCTGATTTGATTTACCAAGATAATAGGAGAGATATAGGTGATTTGTGTAAATTCTCTTCCTTTCATCTCTTCTATATATGTAAAGATGAATAAAATACAGAGTTGTTCTACCCTAATTATATCATAAGTAAATGGTAATAGGCTATAGCTTTAAGATTGTATGTTGTGTTTTATGGGAACTCCTACACACTGAAAAAGAAATTAATGCATCAGAGGCATGACCAGATGGAAGAATCTTAAGAAATTTGTTTCAACTTCTAGGAGGAAAAAATCTATATTCAACATGAACACGCATGCCAAAATATCTTCATATATACTGAAAATACAACCACCTCATAAAACATTACCGTGCAGAGAAAGAGAATGAAGAATAAGTTTAGACTCACGTTGTAACAACAGCAGGGAGCCCTTCTGGAATTGCCGCAACTGCCAGAGCAACAGCAATCTGGCAAGAAAATGAATAGAACAAGTTAATGAAACATTTCATGTTGAGTAAAAAACTACCATCAGAACGATTAAAAAGTCAACCATGCTGCTAGGGAAAGACAAAGAACAGGATACCAGAGCAAGTAGAAATCATGGCAAAAATATTACTGAACAATGAAACTGCAAAAATTTTCTAAACGAGGAAAAAATCCTCACGTAGGATAACAAACCTTAAAATAATGAATAGCACCCTGCAAGAAACCCCCATGAGAAGGGTCACGAAAGTGTCCGATATTTACAACCCACACCAATATGCAAATCCCTGCAATAACCTAATACACAGAAATTTAGGAAGCACCATATCAATCTCCAAAATTGGGAGACAGTGAACTGAAAGGTAAGCAATTCAGAGTTTTGTCACACAAATGCTTCTCAAATTCTCCAATATTTTTATCATTTGAAGCACCATATTACAGCTTGAAAAAGGATCAGTTATAATTATTTAAGTCAGCTGTAGGTGAGGAAACCAAAAATGGCATCTTGACAGACAATAAAATGCAGACCCAGTATTCAAAAGGAACCATAACAACAGCTGAATTTGCTAGGCAGCTAATATGGAAATGCAATAATGTTAGTGTAATTTATCTGATCAAGTATTATAAATTATAAAATGAATAAAAAATGCGAGATAACACTTGCATATTAATGTCTAAACGTACAATGAACACTAAAATGTAATGCATACAACTAGCAATCACCTTGGCCAAAAAGGTACCAAACTCATCCAGCTTCTTCTTCAATGGTGTCACCTCCTGCAACCAAAAGTAGAATATAGATGCATTAGCACCGAGATGCAAGTTTGAAAGTCCAGGTTAGTTTTTCTAATCTACATATCCTGGAAGGGTAGAAATGTGCAAGAATAAGACCTAAGAGAATTTTGACCAACTAAATATCATCCCTTCTCAGCTGCATGAATAGCTCAACCACACCGATAACTACTTATGACTGCAAGCTTTACACAAAAAGATCCATCTTTCACAATTATTAAATCTCCACCTCATTAATCAGGTCTTTTGCACCCTAGAGAACTCTACCACAAGTATGCCCAAATCATACATCCACCTAAGATCACCTGATACTCTATCTACAGCAAGAGACAACCCCTATTTAACAGAAGGCAAGCACCAATACCAATAAGACAATGTATATTACCAAGAGGCAGCAAAACTAAACTTGATAATGTTAGACCATTATATATGATTGATTGTCCGTCACATGCAAGACCTGACTTTTCCTTTCTTTGATTGGTAGAAGTGACAAAATCCAGATTTCATTCTGGATATCATAAGCAAAGTCAAAAGGCTGCCAGTTCACGGATCACAAATTGAAAAACATCCATAAGCAGCTGAGACAAAGGCATAAAGATATAGCCTCACAATCAAAGCATTTAGTGTGCAAAAACAATCCTTACATCTTCTGTTTGCAACATTGAATCACGTATGCTGCCCATGGCAGTGTTATGACCAACTCCCACCACAATTGCTCTTGCCCTACCAGCAACCACAACTGTTCCCTGAAAGTAAAAATTAAACCTTTATGATAATAAAATCTTACAAAGAAAAATAGGTTTCGTTCTGCAGAAATCTAATTGGCAAGTGAAAGAAGAATTCAAGACCCACATTATTAATAAAATCCTTGTAATTGATGTGTATATTATAAGTAAAAACCAAAAGTGTCAACAAGTGATAACTTCAAGGATTAGGTGGTGGCAATTAAAAGGTGAAAAGTGAGAAATTTTCAAGCGGAATCTTTTGGCTAAAGGAATTGGGAGTCTTGGAGAAGTGCTAACATCTTGTGAGAGGATATAGCTAGAAAAGTAAGGAAGATTATAAGACAAGTTTTGGAAGAATTAAAAAGTTTTGGTCCGAGAGATAAGGAGTGTGAGAATATTATGTCATTATTGTAAATAATTAGCATTTATTAGGATCATTAATTAGGCTTTATTAGTATTATTAGTTTTTATCTCTCTTGATATATATATAGGACCAGTTTGTACATTAGAAATGAATGACATAATGCAATTTTTCCTCTTTGAAAATTCCCTATGGTATCAGAGCATTAGGCTCAAAAATTCAAATTAGATTAGTTCTGGAATGGCTAGAATGAGACTTTCTGAACAGTAGGTGAGGGCGTTTGTGTGGACAATGGTGGAGTGAGTTGTGAATCTCACCGCCACCCTAGACGTACTCAAGAGGCTCTGAACGGCGAAACCCAAGACGGCGACGACGAACGGCAGCGCGTGTGGTCCACACGCGCCACCTCTGCTCACTATGTCAGCAAGCTTCCGACAGCGCGTGGAAGCTCTGTTCAAGATGCGACCTTCTCAGACAGCAACGACGCACTCTCCGGCCAGATCTAGCACAATTTAGTGTTTGGGTACGTCATTTTTGAACCATATTAGGTCGTATGGTGTTGTTAGTGCCCTGTTTTGCTAGGTTCGGAGTTATATAGGGTTGTGGCTTCTGATTTCAGTCTACCAGAAAGCCTTTCCCTCATTTGAAGTGCTAGGAGTGGTGTTTTGGCTACTTTTATGCAGTGTTGTGCATAATTCCAGATCTGCACCCATGGCATTAGTGGCAAAAAGAGGGTCTTTCCCTCAAGCTTTAAAGACAAGTCAAAGTGCAGTGGTCTGGATTGTGGATTTCGAGGCATCTGATTATATGACAATTGTCATCAATTATTCACCACTTACACCCCATGTGTTGAAATGTTAAAGTGAAAATTGCAGACAGCTCCTTAGCACCGATGGCAGGAAAAAGGAATATCCATCTATCAGATTCTATTATTTCGGAATCTGTCCTCCACGTGCCAAACTTGACTGTAATTTACTTTCAATCAGTCAATTGACCAGGCACTCAAATTGTTTTGCTAAATTTCTCCTGTCACATTGTGTTTTCCAGGATCTATCATCTGGTGTGACAATCGACAATGCCCAAAATACGAGGGGCTCTACTATTTAGAAGTCATCACTCGAGTGGATAACCCACCTATTGTTGGTAATTCTGCATCTACCTCTAAAGTTCATGATTTTATGTTATGGCAAAAGAGAATGGGTCACCCTAATTTTTATTACCTTCAGCGATTGTTTCCAACCTTATGCCTAACCTTGAATCATAGTGAAATCCAATATGAGGTGTGTAAAATTGCCAAACACCATCGAACTTCCTTTCCTAGAGCCAAATACACAAATACCAAATCTTTCACAATCATTCACAGTGATTTGTGGGACCATCACGCATTTCAAACCGTACTCAAACAAAATGGTCCTCTCTTTTATTGATGACCATACTCATGTTTGTTGGGTTTACCTTTTAAAAAACAAATCTGAGGTTGCATCCACATTCATGAGTTTTTTCACCATAATCAAAAACCAGTTCAATACTAGCATTCGAGTTTTACACACTGACAATGGTACTTAGACTACTCAACCAATCTTTGAGTAATTTTCTCCAGATGCATGGTATGTCCATACCAATACGTGTGCCCATGCAACCTAACAAAATGGGATTGCAGGAAGAAAATAGACATATCCTTGAAGTTGCAAGAGCACTCATGTTCACTTAAATATGCCAAAGTTTTATTGGGGGGTGCATTTTAACCGTAAACTATCTCATCAACCGAATGCCTAGTCAAATATTAGCCTTGGAAAACCCCTCCAAAAATTGTAGAGTATTTTTCCTACATCCCACATTGAAAACTTCCACTTCATGTGTTTGGGTGCACGACTTTTGTTCATATCCACCAAGCAGTAAACTTGAACCTCGAGCTATCAAGTATATCTTCCTTGGCTATTCTCCTACTCAAAGAGGATATAAATTTTTGATCTTGTTTCTAAACGCATCCTTGTAAGCCTCATGTTACTTTCCATGAAGAAACTCCTTTTTATTCCAATTCCTCAATTCAAGCGGAGAAGAATATAGGTGAATCTCAAATTTGGGAACCAAATCCTAACACTGAATATGTACTTCTTGAGTCCTTATCTCCTTTACCAGAACCATCACCCTTACCTTTGTCCAACATCCGCCTTCACCAACCTCTTCTCTTATGCCAAAGTTGGAGGAAAACAAGAAAATGAGGGAAGATGTGGAAAGACCACAAAGGGGAGGTTGTTAGTTTACACTCAAAAGAAGAAAATAAAAGATAGTGAGCAAACTTGTACCTGAGGCACCACGAAGTCAGAACCAAGGTAGTCCCTGAAGCTGACGTACCAAAGATTGATCCATCTAGTGAGCCAGATGACTCAGAACAAAGAAGTGAATCTACTTATCTTGATCTACCTATTGCCCTTCGGAAACAACCTC